>NC_066584.1:192814179-193117503 GCF_024323335.1 Lathyrus oleraceus | reverse complement strand
AAATAAAAGGAATTAAAGAAAATAAAAGAGAAATTAAGAAAATAGAAAAAATATGGAGCGTAGGATCAACACTCATTAATTGACGTGGATCATCCAAAGGCCATGAAGCGCGCTCCCATTGTGTTCCCTAGTCAAACGCAAAGCAAACACAATTAAATAAAGTCAAACATAACAAAGGCCGTGATTAGATCACAATAGTTGGATCCAATGGACATGAGGCCATCCACGTGGGGACGGTGGTGGAAACCACCGTCTTCTCCGGTGAGCTCGCTAAATCCGGCCACCTGTTGCAGGTTTTGCAACCTCAACCAAATCAAACGATCTTTATACCAAATTAAAGTTGAGGTGCTGTACATCACCCCTGTAACCTTATTTTTCACTCAAGATCCCTATGGAAGGAGAAATCTGAGGTTGAAAATCTAGGTGTTCAATCTGCAGAGCAACAACTCATGAAATTAAAGCCACCATTGGTTTGACTCTCACACGAGGACTTCAGAAAACCAAACCAACACAAGCAATGCACAATATATGGTGAGATTCGAAGCAAAACAGTTCAGATGTAAACCTTTGAAGTGTAACTTTGATGAACACAATCCACTCCAATTCTTGATTGCAGCTTGATCTTGAGGTGTGGTATGAGTGCAAGGCTTAGGAATTAGTGTTGAAAATCAACTAATGTTGTTGAAAATCAAACTTGAAAAAGAGAAATGAAAATTCAAATTCCTTTGGTGAGAGGTTAGGATTCAATTCCAGCAGGGTTACAGGCGCCTTCAGGTTGAGAATTGAATGAAGTGAGCATGCTATTTATAGCTGAGATCCAAGGCAAGGTGGATGGAAACCGTGTGCATGAAGCTTTGGGTCCTCCATGCATGGGCCTGTACAGGCGCATGTGAGGCCCAAAAGCTAATGGTTTTTCAAGCTGAGAGAAAAATGGAATGGTTTGGACGTGCAATTTGCATTACAATTGCTTGTGTATGAAGTTTCATCATGAAATGCATAAATGGTCACAAATATTCATCTCTTAGAAAGTCCCATTTGAAAAATCCAAACATAGGCATGTGAGTAATGGTTGGAAAGGTCTTGACATAAGGAACAAAAGCTATGTTGGACAAAAATCCATTTGGAGTTTGGAAAATTGTGAAAACTGGCCATGAAGTTCAAGGTACAAAACATGTCTTTGAAAACTTTGCCAAAAATGACCAACTTCAAGCCCTTTTGTTTTAATGATTAAAGTCTTAAATGAAAAAACCTTCAACGTTAAAGTTATATATATTTTTAAGATGATCAATTTGGACTTAAATTTTGCATCATTTGGATTTTTGATGAGAATGTTTTGGGCACTTGAAGTTGGACTTTTTCAAGATTCAATGGCTTTGGTCCAAAGTGACCTATAATTAGACATCTCAAACTTTCCAATGTAATTGGTCTCACATCAAAATCATAACAAATGAAGGAGTTAGGTCCTTGGGAAGTTGACCCAAAATTAGGGTTTCAGTCAAAATGACCTATAATGTTTTGAAATGAATGATGACCTTCCAAGTTTCAAATGAATTTTTGATGAAAAAGAATTTTTTTATATTGTTCTTAAGAACACCTTTTCTCTTGGGATCATCTTCATTTGACAAACACATCAAAAGTTAGGGCTCAGTGGATTTCAAAATAGTCAGATGACTTGACTGGTCAACTTCTCAAGTCCAAACTTCAAATCTTGATGAATGAATGATTGAGGATACTCAAATAGGCTCATATATGCATAAAATAATGAATGAAAGAACTTCCCTTGATTGAATTTGATCATAGGTTGAGGTTGCTTGATGGGCAGGGCACAGTCAATGCACAACTGAATTAGGGTTTCCTTGGGAAACAATCCTCAAGCCCATTTGGTTTATCTTGATCAAATTGGAAAATTAATATACTTGGGAGACATAAATGATGATTGAGAGCTTTGGGGACCATTGTCATGCTTGCTTTCATCTTCATTTGGCCACTTCTTTGGGCATAGGAGCCTTCTAGGAGCCTTGGATCACATGACTGCTTAAGCTTCAAAACAAAACAAGTTAGTGACATATTTTTATGCTTTTGGTTAGTAAACAAAATAAGAAAATCAATAATATACAATTCAAGCATGCTTGGTGGTCTCAAACCAACTCACACAAGTTCCAACCCAATGGTAAAGAACCAAGATGCTATGATCCTTGAGGCAATGCAATGAGCAATGTTATGATGCCATGAGGGATCTTAGGGTCAAAATGAGGGTCTTACAAGGGGCACAAAAAAGGATATCTCAGTCTCAAATAGTGGCATTGGACAAGTCCTTTAAAGCCTAGGGAATGTTTCCTACTTCTAAGTCCAAGAGTTCAGATCAAGTCAAAGGCAGAGGTCCAACAGTCCAACAACATATTTTTTAGGATTTTTGTTGTTATTAGGTATTTTAAGTTCCTAAGACCACAAACATAACAAAATTACAAGCACACAATATACACAAGCACAAATGATATGGCTAAAGTGAGCAAGGTAAAAATGACTGAAACATAAACATCTTGCATGAAATGTAAATGACAATGAATGATAAAGATACTGAAATTTAAATTGCATTAAGTAAATGACTTGAAAGTAAAGAAATAATAAGGAGAAGTTAGTCAAATATTAGTGAAGAGTTTTGATTGTTTAAGTCATTCTTTGGAGAATACTCAACCATTCATTCACAAGTATGAAGACATAAACCAAGACATCATCTATGAGAAGGGATCCAACTTGGATAAATCAACAAGTATGCCACTAGCTCTAACAAATGGTAAAAAGGCTAAGTCTTCACACAATGCCATGAAGAATGGGAGACTTACAATCTCACTTACAAGAATGCTATGCCTTTTGGGACAAATTTAGCTTTATGTTAAGCAATCGTAATTGGACTTATGTAGAAGTCACTACTATCTGAAGTCGGGAAATAAAAAATATTGGTGTTAATGCATGTTAGAGACATGGAACAAAGAACCAAGCTCCTAAAACATACCACACACAAAAAAAGGGATGGTCATGTAGCGGTAAATTCATGACCATCAAGCTATGGATAAACTTAACGTCAATAAAACCAGAGTCGCCACCGCATTTTAATTGTTTCCAAAGGAAAAGGGAAAAGTACGAATAAAACCCAAAGATAAGAAGTTTTAAAATCAAAACTAATAAAACTCCAGAGATTACAGGTAAGGGGGTTGGTTACACAGAGGGAAGGTGTTACCACCAAAAGTGTCCTAGGTACTCCTAGGGAGCCCTTTTTTATGTGCGTATGTGTTTTGATATAAAATGATGTTTTAAAAATAGAGTGTGGGGATGATAAAAGAATTAATTGATTATATTTTTGTGTTTGACAAGACCTTCGGACTTGTGCCTATGTACCAACATAAAAATGAGGGATCAAAACCTCGTAGTTCGTGGTATCAATTTCTAAGTGAGTGAATTGCTTTTAGTAAAAGTTTAAGTTTTAAAAGAGGCACAAAGGGCCTAAAAGAATTTGAATGAGTGTTAGTTCTTTTTGTCTTTTGAAATTTTAAGTCAATATGGTTAGATTCATTTACAAGTTTGATTTAAGAAAAAAGTTAAAAAGCAATGGCATAAGGCCAAAGTTTCTAATTTGTAATAAAGTTTAAGTTTAGAAATCATAAGCAAATAAGATTTTTAAAAGAGGGGAGAGATTTTGAAATTTAAGAGAATGAGAGGAGATGAAGAGACTAATCCTAAGAAAAAAAATAAAAGTTAAGAGTTGAAAAGAACTGACAATGGGATGCAATCCAATAGACAAGAATGTCATATAGAAATCCACTTTTCCTTTGGACTTTAAATCAAGCAATATCAATAAACAAGTAGCAAGATGAAGAGCAAGGCATCAAATAAAGATAGCCACATCCAAGCAAGAAAATTCACAGTCTTCTTCTTAATCTTCCCATGTATCAGATGAACTACTCCTTCATTGGCTCAGAATAAGGCATTAGGCACAGGTTCAAAATAACATTTACATCAAGACCATGTAGCAGATGAATTCATGTGGATCCAAATACTTGCATCAAATGGAAACTCAACTCACAATAACTTGGTTTCATAAATCTTGACATTGGCCAAGTCCTGTTGCGTACGGAATGTTGCCTAATTCTAAGTCCAAAGCTCAGATCAAATTCAACAGTCCACACAAACATTTTTTTAGGGTTTTTGTTATTTATTAAGTATCTTAAGGTCCTAAGACCACAAACATAAAGAAATATGTACAACCACAATATATGGCTCAAGTGAGCAAAGTGAAAATGGCATAAACATAAATAAGTTCAATGATATGTAAATGACAAATGAAATGGTAAATGGCTTGAATTTAAATTGCATAAAGTAAATGACTTGAAAATAAAAAGCAAGATTAATAAAAGTTAGTCAAATGTTAGTTGATTAGATGTTAGTGGTGTTTTGCTTTTCAATTGATTAAGTCATTCTTTGGAGAACACTCAACCCTCTATTCACAAGCATGGATCCTTGAACCAAGACATCTTCTAAAGGAAGGGAAAAAGGTTAAGTTTCCATACAATACCATGAAAGGGGGGAGAATTACAATCTCACTTACTAGAATGCTATGCCTTTGGGTCAAAATTTAGCGCTATGTTAAGCAATCATAATTGGACTTATGTAGAAGTCACAACTATCTGAGGTCGGGCAATAAATTTTTTGGTGTTAATGCATGTTATTGGTATGGTATAATGAACCATACTCCTAAAAAATACCACACACAAAAAGAAAATGATCAAAGGAAGGACCTAATCTCATCCATACTTGTATTGGTTCATCTAACACAAAGTTATTGATGAACCAATTAGCCTTAGGATATTGAGACTTCATTGGTCAAAGAAAGAGATGGGATAGAATGGGATTGAAGATGAATAGGGAGGGGAGATAAGATCAACACAAATTGGTCATGAGAGGACTTTTATCAAATTAAAATCATTCATTCATTTTTGGAGATGAAATGTACATTTCATCAATCCCCTAAATCCAATGATTTTAATCCAACAAAAGTAAAATCAACCTTGACCAAGGCCCAAACACATAGTCAAACTTCATAAGTCAATAAAAATGGCTCAACATAATTTCTACACAACTAATCAATTAAAAATCAAATTAAAATGCATTTAAATAAAATTATGTTTGATCAAAAACCTAAAACCTCTTCAAAACACCAAATAAATGGCCAAGAGATTTATCCTAGGTCAAACAAGGTCAAAGGACCTTAGAATTTTTTTTCATTATTTTTGAAAAGTCAGAAGTATCAAAAAAACGAGGGGCATCTGATCTCCCTCATTAATTGAGGTGGCAGATCAGATGGCCAGGAGCGCGCATTCCACATGGACTCAAGTCAAACGCGCTGCAGGCATGGTAATCAGTTTGGACACGTGAGATTAAAACATTTCAAACAGATCAGATGAGCTGGATTGATCCAGCACACCACTAGAGCCCTAGCTCCGGTCATCTTCTCCGGTGAGGGCCACCGGACTGGTCCAACCAAAACCTTATGAAAAATGAAAAGTGAACACACTAATTTGAAGGAAAAATGCCCAGGAGCACAAATTTGGCCTCCATTTTGTCCAATTCCAAGTATATAAAAAGATACAGGGATTTGAATTTTGAGGATCATGAACTGAGTTGCTTTGATTTGACCTCAAAGCAACTCAATCTTCTTGCCTACATTGATAGGAATTCAGACAACCAAAAATCAATAAGAATGGTGAAGAATTGAGGGAGAATCGAAGAGATGAAAATTCTGAAAAGCCACCTTCAATGGAGCTTCAGATTGGCACGATCTTGCTTTCAATTATGCTTGGCCTTGCTTCAGATGCTTAATGGAGGTGAAATGGATCAAGGAGAAGTATGGACTCTTGGAGTTTCAATCTCAAAATAGATGGAGAATTGAAACTCGATTTTTATAGAAAATCTTCAAGCTTTTCCTTCAAAGGTGAGGGTTTGGGATTGCAGGTTCAAAGCTTAGGCACGAGGTCCTCAATTCTGAGCAATGTGGGTATTATTTATAGGCCATGAGATTGATTTTTGCACACTTCCAAATTTAGAAAATTTTGAAAATCCTCTTTGCATGCTTGTATGGGCATGTGCTAGGCCCATCAAGTGATGTAATCTGATCCATAATTGAATCTTAATCATGCTGAAACCAAGTTGGAAGGCCATGCAAATGTGTATGAAAAGTGGAAGTAGAAAACATCCAAATGGTCCTTCAACCTACACCCATGCATAAGTCCTTCATACTTTGGCCAAATGAGATGATTTTGGAATTTTTGTAAAGGTGAGATCAAAGCGAACAACTCTATTGTTGAATACTTTTTCATTTGAATCTTGGATCATGATGAATTTAGAGGTGGAAGTTTGGGAAATCAAACATATTTGAAAATTTTCTAAGTCCCAAGTCAAATGTTCGCTTCTTCCACCTTGAATAACTTTTTATATGGACTTCAAATGAGAAAAGTTTCTTCGTCAAAGTTGTAACTCTTTCAAACCTCTTAAATTTGGTCACAAATTTGACCTCATTTGGATTTGGTATGAAGGAGTTATGCATTTTAGAAGTTGAGGAATATCACTTGTTCAATGGTATTGGCCCAAAATGACCTATAATATTTCCTCTTGGCACATGAATTTGCAAGTTGAATTTGAACTTCATCTCATAAAAAATGAGCAAGTAATGGTCTTGGGAAGTTTACCTCCAAACTAGGGTTCAGACAAAATGACCTATACAAATTGAAATTGGTGATATATATTGGAAAAGGGCTACATTGAACATAATGACCATTTCTCCACAAACTCTGAATCCGATGTATTCGAAGCTTCAGTTGACGATGGCTGAGCAAGAATCTTTGACAGAAGACAGCTTGTAGAATAAAGTCTTGTCAGGATGCAGTTACTTGCCAAATCCCTAATTTTTGCCTAGATTGCCCCAGGGTGAGGTACTCAATCTAGCGGGATATATACTCATTTTTTATGTCTCTAACTTTTGCCTGGACCGCCCTTTCGGGTTTTCAATCCACCGAGACGCTCATTTTTGCCTAAGTCGCCCTTTTGGGTTTTCAACCTAGCGAGCTATTCTATTCTTATTTAGGTGAAGTATTTCTTGACTGCATCTGAATTCACAGGACGAGTGAAATCCTCCCTATCCATAGTTGTAAGTTTCGCATACGCGAAAAACAACCGGCGGGAAAAGACACAGAGCCGCCACCATGCGTTATTTATCCCAAAGGAGGGAAAGGAAACGTTCGAAGTAAACCTAAAAAGGAAAGGAATGGTCTTACGACCAGAGATTGCTAGGATCGGGAGTCGGTTACGCAAGGGGAAGGTATTAGCACCCCTCACGTCCGTCGTACTCGACGGGATCCGCGCTCAAAAGAATAGAATAAGGTTGCTGATAAACTGCTCACAGAATGCACACACTAGAATAATAAACAGGTGAAAGAAGATGGAGGAAGTGGACTCGGCAGGATGTCGCATCCTGGGCCTACGTAGTTTGTCAGAAACAAACATCAGAGTCGACATAGTTCGGGGAAATGGGGAAACGTGCTCGCTAGGACCTCGCATCCTATGCATACGTATCTTCTCTAACTAGAGTAAGAATCAGAGCACTCGTAGCTCGGCTAACGCACGCCGAAACAAAACGCTGAAAAAAAGACGCTGAGACGTCGAACGACACACAAACGGAAACAGACTGCCAATGGCTGGTCTTACATCTGACTCCGAACAAACAAACGCAAATAGGAAACAGAATGTCAATCGCTGGTCTTACATCCAACTCCACAAAAGAAACAGGAAACAGATAGCCAATCAATGGTCTTACATCTGACTCCATAAACAAACAAACAAAAGAAGCAGGTGACAAACACACACTAAAAAAAGAAAGGGTCTCAATTGCAACTAGGGAAAGAGAAAAGGAAAGTCTCAATCGCAACGAGGGCGAGAGAAAAGAAGGATTAATGTTAGTCGTCAGTCAAACTCGGCAAGACATCGCGTCTCGTGCCTACGTATCTCATCTGGACATGAGAATCAGAGTTGCCGTAGTTCGGCTAAACCATTTCTGTTTGTTTTATATTTTTTAGACGGACAACGTTACTACGCAATCTACCAGATGCTCGACCTTTGGAGACTTACTCACCTGTAGTAGAAGGAGTCAACGCGTCCTTAAGAAAAGAAAATCAAAGAGTTTGTTTGTGTTTTAGGATGCTCATGCAAAAAAGGAAGTCCTAGACGAAGGAACCGTGCTACCTTAATTGACATGCAAACGAGAGACTATACGAAGTCTAGCAATCCTATGGGGATACAATCACACCACGCAAAAACATATAACATGAAGTAAACACACCAACAAGGGGGCTCAAACATCCAAGGGTAAGGCTTTAGTCAAGGGGTCATATCAACCTCGACAAACAAGCCGGGCTTTAGTCAAGAGGGGTCATACCAACCTCGACAAACAAGCCAGAATGCAAAGGCAAACAAGAGCTCTTAACCACTGACATTGAACGTCAGGGTGAGCAGATCAAAATGGTACTGAGGATGAGACCTCAGGCTCTTAACCCGGGCCTGGGTGAGCTTGAATCAATGAAGACGTGGGGATCCAGAATGAGGGACCCTACTCCACTGGACTGACTCTATATACAAGATCTTGGGTTAGGTTCAAGAGCCTCAGCACGCAGTGCGAGCATAATGAACGACTCAACGACTAACAGGGGACTGACTGCTAGTCCCTTCTATCTGTCAATTGCCTCTTCACTTAGGAGGACTTAAGTAACATGCCTCGACTAGGAGGTCTTTAGCACAAAAGTAAACAAACACAGCCATTGCCTCTTAAGGAGGACTTCAGCTAAATGCCTGCCAAAAGAAACGACAGGGCTTCCAGACTACATGGAGTTAGAGAGTGATTACCTATGTGGTATACCAACCACAAGCAAAGCAAAGCTCAAGCAATGAGCTAAAAGCGACTAATGTACCTGTACAAAAGGCTAGTCAATTAGTAACTCAGACAAAACAATCAGAAACAGACAAAACCAACAGTGGTTTCCAATATGTACATAAAGCAAGTCCTAAAAGGCAATCATTCAAGTGAGTTCACCACCAAAGGACCTACAACACAATCAAAGTTAGTTAACCAAAGTAACTTGCATCTCAAGTAATGAGATCACATCAACCATTATAGCTAATTGCTTGAACCTGAAATACAAAGCTCAAAAAGTGAGTACAAACCACTAGTGCAAAGACTAGGGTCAAAGGCAAAGCAAAAAGTCAAAATAGAAGTTGATGTTTAACATGAAGCACATTTAATCAATCATCAACATGTCCTAAAAAGGATCAAAGCCAAATCAATAAGCAAAGTCATCAATTGAACAAGCTAAGGCAAAGGCAATCACAATGCACACAATTGGATATCAAACAAACAAAAATCCACATTAAGACAGAAATGAGTCCAATGATCATGAAATTTTTTATGTGCACACAACATATTAAACACAAGCATCATGCAAAAAATTGGAATCAGAAAAGCTTAATTGGCATGGGAATGAAAATGAACAAGATCAACATCAAAATGTGTGACAGAAATTGTCACACCATACATTCATGTGTCCAAAACAGAAATGAAAAATGCTAAAAATGCCAAATCAATGTTAGGATTCAGCATACCAAATTTCAAAGCAACTGGATCAAATAATAGCATTTCACAATCAATTGAATGAAACATGGTAATTTTGCATACATGTCCAGACACACAATTTCAATTAAAAATCCAAAAATGATAAAATCAAGAAATCAGCATCACAAAATAATAGACATTCAAATGATCATGTAGAATTTTTTTTGGAATAAATTGGATTAGTTTGCTATTTTTTATGATTTTATGAATTAATGAACAAAAAATGAAATAACATGAAACATTACATGGAAAATGAAATATGAACAAAAACTGGAAAATGCCTCAGCCAGGATTCGAGCTAGCGCACTCAGGGTCAAAAGAAGCGCTCAAAGGAATTAAATTAAATGAAATGTCCACGCCTGGAATCGAACCCAGGGCAATATCAAAACGCCGCGTTTGGCAAAGTGGAAAAACAAGTGAAAAATAAAAAGGCATTCGCTGGGAATCGAACTGGAGACTGGAAGGTTGCAAGCGCTTCCTATTCAAAACCCTAGCGCCTGAACCAGATGACCGGAACAGTGTTTCCGGTCATCTTCTCCGATCAATCGCCAACAACAGCAATGAACATTCATAAATTTTTTCCAGATTTTTGCATATTATACACGGTTCGACTCGTCTCATCACCAGGAACAAGGATCTAACATTATTTAAGTCTAAAACTCCATAACCAACGCGAATCGAAGGAAAACAAAATTCATGCATCAAACTTGAATTCACCATAACTCACTCAATATCCATCCATTTTCAACAAAATTCACATCAGAATTCTCAGTGCATCAAGGCCTATCTAATCATGGTAATAGAATTAAGAATAGTGAGATTCGATTTCTGACCTCTTTGAAGAGCAGTGGATGAAAACAGTGGATTTAAGAGCTTAAATCTTCCAGATCTCCTCTATCAACCATGTAGTGAAGCTTTATGCACGAATTGAAGCTTGAAAAGGCTTGGATCTAGCTCAAATTGCAACTTCCATGTTCATCTTCATGAGCTTGATGTGCACGAACCTTGGCCAAAATCTTCAAATCAATGCTTGATTCTTCATCAATCACACTCAATGAACACAATT
Source organism: Lathyrus oleraceus (assembly GCF_024323335.1). Lineage (NCBI taxonomy): Eukaryota > Viridiplantae > Streptophyta > Magnoliopsida > Fabales > Fabaceae > Lathyrus > Lathyrus oleraceus. The sequence goes on along the minus strand of NC_066584.1, from coordinate 193,106,728 downwards.
GTGCAGTAAAATCAATGAGTTATGTGAAGGAAATTGAAATTTGAGATGAGAGCAAAAATGGAGGGAAATCCAAAATCTAGATCTAGAATGTGTAATCTGAGCAAAACAGTTAGAATTAAGCTTTTATATCACCTGTTAATTATGCTGCTAATCACAATTAGGCTTGGCTAATGAAAAGTTAATGAAATATGAGGTGTATGACCAAATTACGAAATACACCTATCCATGGCAAAAGCACACGTGAACAGTGCCATGTGAGAGTGTAAAATCACTTAAAATCAGCTCATGAGCATAATTGGCTTGGAATTTTGTATGTGTGATGCACCAAATTTGAATTATGCATTTTCTCTCCAAAATGCACTTTAATGGACAAATGATCATGTGATTCTTTTTCATGAAATGCAATGGTAGATTTGAAAAATATTGGTCACAAGAAGGATATTTCAAAAAGAGTGAATCAAATTGGAGTTTTGGATCAAAAGTTATGGCACTTTGAAGTTTCATGCACACTTGATGATCATTTGCTCATATCTTCTCAACCCTTCATCAGATGCTCATGATCTTGGACTTTTTGGAAATGGGAGAGAAAGATATTCAACTTTCATGTTGACCAAAATTTCATTTGAAGCTTATTTGATGTTGGAATGTCAAGTTGAATGTGGTCTAAAACTTGCCATTTTTGGAAACATTGAATTACAAGTCACTTTCCATTTTTGGAAACTTTTGATTTGACTTCAAAATCTTCAAGGTAGATGTTTGTCATGATGAATAAGCCTATTTTGGACATGAATGAAGTGTCTCAAACCATTTCTCCACCTCCTAGCCCTCAGTTGACTTGCAGTTGACTTTTATGGGCCTCAGATGACCTGGAAGTGCACTGATGACTTTGGGCTTCTGCCACTTGGTAAAATTGCTTCAAAATGATCCTTGGCTCATATAAGCTCTCTAGAATGATCATGTGGCCTTCATCTCAAGGAAAAACTTGCTCTTTTGCACTGAGGAATTCTCTTGATGCCAATGCTAACTGCCAAGATGCAATGCAATATGAAATGATTTATGAGCTAAAAAATGAAATGAATGCATGAATGGGGGGTGCAAATTTGAGGTGCTACAGCTGCCCCTATTCAATCAACTGGGGACCTGAACAGATGAAAGCAACGGCTATCAGACTTTCAAGGTAAACAGGGATTGAATACCAAAAGAACCGGAGAATTTGCACTCTGCATGCGACGAAGCGAAGGAAAGCGAGGCTCATATACCGATGGCGGCTTCCACTGCAGGACTTGATATCTTCCGAGGTCAAGGAAAGCGAGGCACATTTACTGATGGCGGCTTCCACTGCAGGACTCGATATCTTCCGAGGTCAAGGAAAGCGAGGCACATTTACTAATGGCGGCTTCCACTGCAGGTTGGATATACACGGATATCAAGGAAAGTGAGGCTCATTTACCAGATGGCGACTTTCACTGCAGGTTGGATATACACGGATATCAAGGAAAGCGCGGCGCATTTACCAGATGACGGCTTTCATTGGGGAGACTTGATATATGCGGATATCAAGGAAAGCGAGGCGCATTTACAAGATGGCGGCTTTCACTGGGGAGGCTTGATATACACGGATATCAAGGAAAGCGAGGCGCATTTACCAGATGGAGGCTTTCACTCGAAGGAAAAAGGTGTTTATGACTGGAACAAGACCAGACGCTCACTGACGACTCTACTGAGGAATTGATATTTATCAAAGAAAGGATTCATGAATGGGAAGAGAGAAACCGCGACCAGACATCAACGGATGAATGGGAAGAAAGAAACCACGACTAGACATCAACGAATGAATGGGAAGAAAGAAACCACGACCAGACATCAACAGATGAATGGGAAGAAAGAAACCACGACCAGACATCAACGGATGAATGGGAAGAAAGAAACCACAACCAGACATCAACGAATGAATGAGAAGAAAGAAACCACGACCAGACATCAACGGATGAATGGGAAGAAAGAAACCACGACCAGACATCAACAGATGAATGGGAAGAGAGAAACCACGACCAGACATCAACGGATGAATGGGAAGAGAAACCACGACCAGACATCAACGGATGAATGGGAAGAGAAACCACGACCAGACATCAACGGATGAATGGGAAGAGAAACCACGACCAGACATCAACGGATGAATGGGAAGAGAAACCACGACCAGACATCAACGAATGAATGGGAAGAGAAACCACGACCAGACATCAACGGATGAATGGGAAGAGAAACCACAACCAGACATCAACGGATGAATGGGAAATGAAACCACGACCAGACATCAACGAATGAATGGGAAGAGAAACCACGACCAGACACCAACGGATGAATGGGAATAAAGAAACTCGACGTTTATCAACATCGAAGGATGATATTTACTGACAACAAAAGAAAGGACCCACACGGGGATCAACACGACACTTACTGGTATCGCAAGGACGACATCTACCTCTGTCAAATAAGGCAGACACTTGCCAGGGACTACACTGGGGAGTCACGCTTTCCTTTCACGGACGGGGGAGGAAATAAACCTCTCTGGGGATTGTCAATTCTGAATGCTGTCAAGAGCAACCTCTGCAAATGTGTCATTCAGATGTTGAAAACTGATCCGCCTCTACTGGGGATACGATCCAAGCCTGCAAGATGCAAGGGGAGAAAAACTCCTGCTGGGAAAGCAAGTGATCCCTTTGCTGAGCACACGATTCCTGATTCGATCTCCCAACTCTATGGGGAATATCACTGCTGGGGACGCTTGCTGATCTGTCATTCTCGAAACGGCAGAGAAGCCCACTCAACTAGGGAGTCACTTGTTGGGAAAACACCAACCTCTCAACCATGCTGGGGAAACCAATTCTGAAATCGACCCAGATGACCCAACGTCGCGATGCCAAACTCCTCAGAGTAACATCTTCACCAACCGGCTAAACCAATCCTCGAACGGTAACCACGGCTTGGGACTAGCTTATGCTTGCAATGCCGATGCATGAATTTTATAGCGTAATGCTCCATAACCATGGAAATGCTACGCAATTAATGATGCAATATGCTACGCTTTTCTAAATGATGAATGCATAAAAAATATCCCCCTCCCGGGACTCTACTGGGGATTTCGAGGAACTTTGCTGAGGAACTTGATGTCACTCCCATCTCCACCCTGCTAGGGAATAGCGCTGCTGCTGGGGAACGGATAATCCTCACTGGGACGACCTCCGCTGAACTCGATCCGCTTGGGGACTTCGCTGGGGGAAAACAAACAATGCCCACCTCCGCTGGGGAAACAGCAACCTTCAGACTTGCTGGAGAAACAACCCTCTCAACCCTGCTAGGGGTTGCAGCAAACTTCGGACTAGTTGGGGAAATAACACTCTCAACCCTGCTGGGGATTGCAGCAAACTTCAGACTCGCTGGGGAAATTACACTATCAACCCTGCTAGGGGAGATAACCAACCTCAGGCCTGGCTGACGAGGGAACACCGATCTCGAACCCGCTGGGGAGATAACAATCTCAAACCGCTGGGGAGGTACGAAATTGACATGGAACACCTGTCGAATCGTCGAACCCTGGCATTCACCGTCCAACCACAGCGTCAACTTTCCACTTTTGAGAGCTCCCAGACTCATCCGGTCTCTCCTGATTCATTGCCTTGTATTCTCGGCTTTTCTCTATTTCGAGACAATCGATCTCCTCAGATCCGGGCCAACTCTCTAATCCTCAGACTTTGAAGAGTCTTCTTGATTACCCTCTAGGATCGTCGCAATTCTTTCGCCGTCTTTTCACCGTTCTTTTATCCCTCGTCCCTGATTGGACTTCAAAGGATTCTTTTGTCAAAAGGCTTCACATCACAACCTGCAAGTGAGTGAAAATATCTAACAGCACCTGCAAAAGAGATCGTTAGATAAAAACGTGCCCCAGGCGTACCAAAATTTCAACACCTGGGTCACTCAACCTTCCAAATAAGATTTCGGTTTTCAATCTTATAAACATGCATTGGAAGGGACCCCTATGTCTCAAAATGCAAAGATTCTTATCAAAATAAACGAATGTTTTTGCAATCAAAGCGCTAATGAAAACAAAAACAAAATTATTTGACTGAATATGCATTTTATTGGTTGAACAAAAGGTGGCTCATAACTGAGCAATTCACAGGAAGCAATCCCTGAAATGAGGTAATTGCGCACAAAAGGAAAATCTATCCTAATGGCAATGTGAACCCGTGATCTCATCGAGTTCCAACTCGGTTACACCCCATATGTCCTCAAGACTCTCCGCGCTTTCTGCCTTCTGAATAAGACGCTTCCGACCGATCCCTGCCGGGGATTATCCATGTCATATCCAAAGTACAAACGATCATGCTAAACGCAGTTGTTCGTTTCAATCCCTCTTTTGCCTGGACCGCCCTTTCGGGTTTTCAGTCCACCAGGATACCCTTTTTTGCCCAAGCCGCCCTTGTGGGGTTTTCGACTTGCCGGGTGTACAGTTTTTTCCTTTTTATCTCTAATTTTTGCCCAAACCTTTTTTTCATTTTTTTTTCGGTTCGCCGGGATGCCCCTTTTTTCCTGGACTATTTTATTCTTTTCGTTCAGCGGGTCTCTTATACGAAGTATTTTTTAACTGCGTCCGCATCCACAGGGGATGGAAAATCCTCGCCATCCATGGTCGTTAACAACAAGGCTCTGCCAGAGAAAACCTTCTTGACCACGAATGGTCCTTCATAACCGGGTGTCCACTTGCCCCAACGATCGTTATGAGGAGGAAGGATCCTTTTCAACACCAAATCACCTACGTGGGACACACGAGGTCGCACCTTTCGGTCAAAGCACGCTTCATTCGCTGCTGGTACAACTGCCCATGACGAATGGCTGCCAGCCTTTTTTCCTCAATCAGGCTCAACTCTTCATACCGAGTCCTTACCATTCAGCCTCTTTCAACTTCACATCCATCAGGAATCTCGATGACTGAATCTGGACCTCGACTGGTAGCACGACTTCCATCCCATACACAGCGACAAAGGCGTTGCCCCAGTAGATGTACGCACCGAGGTTCGATACCCGAGCTACAAGCTTCGTATTCAGCCACATTGTCGGCGCACTCAAATGTTAGCCGGACATCAAAAGGAATATGGGATCCTTTCGGCGTATCCAAAACAGCACCAACTCCGCTACCATTCACGTTAACGGCCCCATCAAACATCAGAATCCGTTCGGATTCAGGGTCAGGCCCCTCCTCCGGGATTGGTTCCTCACGATCTTTCGATTTGAGAAACATGATGTCCTCATCATGGAACTCAAACTTCATCGGTTGATAATCCTCAATGGGTTGTTGGGCGAGGTAATCAGGCAATACACTCCCCTCTATTGCTTTTTAAGAGGTGTACTGAATATCGTACTCAGTCAAGATCATTTTCCACCTCGCAACACGTCCGGTCAATGCTGGCTTCTCAAAAATATACTTGATCGGATCCATCTTGGGAATCCACAAAGTGGTATGAACCAACATATACTGTCTTAGTCGGCGAGCAGCCTATGCCAAAGCACAACAAGTTTTCTCGAGCCATGAATATTTTGTTTCACAGTCGGTAAACTTTTTGCTAAGGTAAATTGCATGCTCTTTTCGACCAGACTCGTCATGCTGCCCCAATACACACCCCATAGATCCCTCGAGGACTATCAAGTATAGGATTCACGGTCGTCCCTCCACGGGAGGCATCAGAATCGGAGGCTCCTGCAAATATTCTTTTATCTTTTCAAATGCCGCTTGGCAATCATTATTGCACTTGACCGTTTTTCTCAACAACTTGAATATGGGTTCACTCGTGGCTGTTAGATGAGATATGAACCGTGAAATGCAGTTCAATCTACCTAAGAAACCACGAACCTCTTTTTCTGTTCTCGGTTCAGGCATTTCTTATGTTGCTTTTTTTAGCAGGATCAACCTCGATTCCTCTTCCGCTTACACTAAACCCCAGCAGTTTACCGGACCGCACTCCGAAAGCGCACTTATTCGGATTCAACCTCAGTTTGAATTGTCTTAACCGGTCAAACAACTTGGCCAGATCTGCCAAATGCCCCTCTTCTGTTTGGGACTTTGCTATCATGTCATCCACATAGCATTCAATTTCATGATGAATCATATCGTGAAACAAAGTCAGCATAGCTCCTTGATACGTGGCACTGGCGTTCTTGAGACCGAACGACATCACCTTATAACAAAAGGTGCCCCACGATGTGATGAACGTTGTTTTCTCCATATCATCTGGCGACATTTTAATCTGATTATAGCCAGAAAAGCCATCCATGAAGGAAAACACCGAGAATTGAGCTGTATTGTCTACCCACACATCGACGTGATGTAATGGGAAATCATCCTTCGGGCCAGCTCTGTTCAAATCCCGGGAGTCCACACACATCCTCACCTTTCCATCCTTCTCGGACACTGGAATTTACCTCCAAAGCGGCCCTAACCTTTACTTCCTTTCTGACCTCTTCGGTGCCCAGATTGACATCCTCAACTTGCTCCTCGTGCGGCTGAATCACCTTCTCCTCTTGTTTCAACAACCTGGTTAATTCTTCCGGCAGATCACAATCTTCTTCGCCTTCTTCTTCGGCATGATAGATCGGATTGTCGAAGTCATATGAGGGTGTAACAAAATTGTTATCAATGAGATCCGAAGAATGATCGCATATGCATGAATGTTGATTCATGCATTGCTTTGGAGTCGGGACGATACTAATCAAAAGGAAGGAAAAATGAAAACAAACATTGCCATTTTTATTTATTTTAAACTGCAAAAATAAATGAAAAACAGGGAACACCGTTTTTTATGCGAAAAACATCCTTTTATTAATGATGCAAAATGTTGCAAAATGAAACACATGAGGTGGCCCTTACAATGGACCATTACGTTTCGGGCAAAACGTATGGCTTTCATGCAAACAGAATTGAAAAACAGAAATATTACTCTTCACGCAGAGTGACAGTGATGATCTTTTAGGCCTTCCAGTTCTGGACCTCCATCCCTGGTACGCACAGTTTTATCCACGATTCGAGCTCGCAGTCACTGTCAATCTCTTCACCCACTGCACAGACGCGATCTGGATCTAGCATTTCAGCACTGGTGAACATGAACGGTTGACGATGTCCTCTATTCTGCCCAGAAGAGTCTTGACCCGACTGATAATCAACCCCAAACCTATCTTCCTTCACCACCGGTTTTCCTTTTGCCCTGGCTAAAGCCTCGGCCTTATCCACCCTTTTCGGCGATCGCTTGCTGCCCCAGGGCAAACCCTTGCCTGGCGTTGATTAACTCACCCATCTTCTCTTTCAGCTCGAGAATGTCAGAGTTGGGTGGATTCATCAGTCTGGGTTTGTTGAGTCTGGCAGGATATCTGAGCGGACGAGCTATGTGCAGAGGAATGATCCGATGTGCACGAGGACTGATTCCTGAGTCAATCACACAAGTTAGATACTGACACCTACAAAACAGAAAACAGGTTAATATGACTCACACATGAATGCAATGTCTATCCATATGAGGAATATTCTGTCTTTTGATTCTGGCTTCATCGAGGCAGATAATAATTCGACCATAACATTCTGACATCAGGATGTCTCTCAACCGGGATCTTAATCAAGAATGTACCCTGAGTATGGATAGACATGGGTTATATGCGGATGAATGTAAAATGGGAATGATGCAGATGCATGAATGCAAGTCACGATGCCACCCTCCAAGTCATCTGATCACCAATTGTACTGAAGTTCCGGTCTCTTAACTGATCACAACCATCTGAGGGACCCAGTAACCGCAAATCCAACTTGAGGAGTTCCAAAATAAATGGAACGGAGGATATACCACCATCATCACAGGACAATCACTGGACAGATTTCCACAAGATCCTCTGGAAAAGTACCCTCAAATTCAACCCGGGGATCCGAAATAAACGGAACCCGCTGATAAATACCACGGACAGCCTTCCGGCATAAGGAATAAATGTCCATAAATCCGACTTATAAATAGGACCCAGATCAAGAACTGAACCATTACATCTGAGACGTCGAACGACACATAAACGGAAACAGACTGCCAATGGTCGGTCTTACATCTGACTTCGAACGAACAAACGCAAATAGGAAACGGAATGCCAATCGCTGGTCTTACATCCAACTCCACAAAAGAAACAGGAAACAGATAGCCAATCAATGGTCTTACATCTGACTCCATAAACAAACAAACAAAAGAAGGAGGTGACAAACACACACTAAAAAAAGAAAGGGTCTCAATTGCAACTAGTGCAAGAGAAAAGGAAGGTCTCAATCGCAACGAGGGCGAGAGAAAAGAAGGATTAATGTTAATCGTCAGTCAAACTCGGCAAGACATCGCGTCTCGTGCCTACGTATCTCATCTGGATATGAGAATCAGAGTTGCCGTAGTTCGGCTAAACCATTTCTGTTTGTTTTATGTTTTTTAGACGGACAACGTTACTACGAAATCTACCGGATGCTCGACCTTTGGAGACTTACTCACCTGTAGTAGAAGGAGTTAACGCATCCTTAAGAAAAGAAAATCAAAGACTTTGTTTGTGTTTTAGGATGCTCATGCAAAAAAGGAAGTCCTAGACGAAGGAACAGTGCTACCTTAATTGACATGCAAACGAGAGACTATACGAAGTCTAGCAATCCTATGGGGATACAATCACACCACGCAAAAACATATAACATGAAGTAAACACACCAACAAGGGGGATCAAACATCCAAGGGTAAGGCTTTAGTCAAGGGGTCATATCAACCTCGACAAACAAGTCGGGCTTTAGTCAAGAGGGGTCATATCAACCTCGACAAACAAGCCATAATGCAAAGGCAAACAAGAGCTCTTAACCACTGACATTGAACGTCAGGGTGAGCAGATCAAAATGGTACTGAGGATGAGACCTTAGGCTCTTAACCTGGGCCTGGGTGAGCTTGAATCAATGAAGACGTGGGGATCTAGAATGAGGGACCCTACTCCACTGGACTGACTCTATATACAAGATCTTGGGTTAGGTTCAAGAGCCTCAGCACGTAGTGCGAGCATAATGAACGACTCAACGACTAACAGGGGACTGACTGCTAGTCCCTTCTATCTGTCAATTGCCTCTTCACTTAGGAGGACTTAAGTAACATGACTCGACAAGGAGGTCTTTAGCACAAAAGTAAACAAACACAGTCATTGCCTCTTAAGGAGGACTTCAGCCAAATGCCCGCCAAAAGAAACGACAGGGCTTCCAGACTACATGGAGTTAGAGAGTGATTACCTATGTGGTATACCAACCACAAGCAAAGCAAAGCTCAAGCAATGAGCTAAAAGCGACTAATGTACCTGTACAAAAGGCTAGTCAATTAGTAACTCAGACAAAACAATCTGAAACAGGCAAAACCAACAGTGGTTTCCAATATGTACATAAAGCGAGTCCTAAAAGGCAATCATTCAAGTGAGTTCACCACCAAAGGACCTACAACACAATCAAAGTTAGTTAACCAAAGTAACTTGCATCTCAAGTAATGAGATCACATCAACCATTATAGCTAATTGCTTGAACCTGAAATACAAAGCTCAAAAAGTGAGTACAAACCACTAGTGCAAAGACTAGGGTCAAAGGCAAAGCAAAAAGTCAAAACAGAAGTTAATGTTCAACATGAAGCACATTTAATCAATCATCAACATGTCCTAAAAAGGATCAAAGCCAAATCAATAAGCAAAGCCATCAATTGAACAAGCTAAGGCAAAGGAAATCACAATGCACACAATTGGATATCAAACAAACAAAAATCCACATTAAAACAGAAATGAGTCCAATGATCATGAAAACTTTTATGTGCACACAACATATTTAAACACAAGCATCATGCAAAAAATTGGAATCAGAAAAGCTTAATTGGCATGGGAATGAAAATGAACAAGATCAACATCAAAATGTGTGACACAAATTGTCACACCATACATTCATGTGTCCAAAATAGAAATGAAAAATGCTAAAAATGCCAAATCAATTCTCAAAAATCATGCATCATGTTAGAATTCAGCATACCAAATTTCAAAGCAACTGGATCAAATATGAGCATTTCACAATCAATTGAATGAAGCATGGTAATTTTGCATGCATGTTCAGACACACAATCTCAATTAAAAATCCAGAAATGATAAAATCAAGAAATCAGCATCACAAAATAATAGACATTCAAATGATCATGTAGAAATTTTTTTGGAATAAATTGGATTAGTTTGCTATTTTTTATGATTTTATGAATTAATGAACAAAAAATGAAATAACATGAAACATTACATGGAAAATGAAATATGAACAAAAATTGGAAAATGCCTCAGCCAGGATTCGAGCTAGCACACTCAGGGTCAAAAGAAGCGCTCAAAGGAATTAAATCAAATGAAATGTCCACGCCTGGAATCGAACCCAGGGCAATATCAAAACGCCGCGTTTGGCAAAGTGGAAAAACAAGTGAAAAATAAAAAGGCATTCGCTGGGAATCGAACTGGAGACGGGAAGGTTGCAAGCGCTTCCTATTCAAAACCCTAGCGCCTGAACCAGATGACCGGAACAGTGTTTCCGGTCATCTTCTCCGATCAATCGCCGACTACAGCAATGACCATTCATAAATTTTTTCCAGATTTTTGCATATTATACACGGTTCGACTCGTCTCATCACCAGGAACAAGGATCTAACATTATTTAAGTCTAAAACTCCATAACCAACGCGAATCGAAGGAAAACAAAATTCATGCATCAAACTTGAATTCACCATAACTCACTCAATATCCATCCATTTTCAACAAAATTCACATCAGAATTCTCAGTGCATCAAGGCCTATCTAATCATGGTAATAGAATTAAGAATAGTGAGATTCGATTTCTGACCTCTTTGAAGAGCAGTGGATGAAAACAGTGGATTCAAGAGCTTAAATCTTCCAAATCTCCTCTATCAACCATGTAGTGAAGCTTTATGCACGAATTGAAGCTTGAAAAGGCTTGGATCTAGCTCAAATTGCAACTTCCATGTTCATCTTCATGAGCTTGATGTGCACGAACCTTGGCCAAAATCTTCAAATCAATGCTTGATTCTTCATCAATCACACTCAATGAACACAATTGTGCAGTAAAATTAATGAGTTATGTGAAGGAAATTGAAATTTGAGATGAGAGCAAAAATGGAGGGAAATCTAAAATCTAGATCTAGAATGTGTAATCTGAGCAAAACAGTTAGAATTAAGCTTTTATATCACCTGTTAATTATGTTGCTAATCACAATTAGGCTTGGCTAATGAAAAGTTAATGAAATATGATGTGTATGACCAAATTAGCAAATACACCTATGCATGGCAAAAGCACACGTGAACAGTGCCATGTGAGAGTGTAAAATCACTTAAAATCAGCTCATGAGCATAATTGGCTGGAATTTTGTATGTATGATGCACCAAATTTGAATTATGCATTTTCCCTCCAAAATGCACTTTAATGGACAAATGATCATGTGACTCTCTTTCATGCAATGCAATGGTAGATTTGAAAAATATTGGTCACAAGAAGCATATTGCAAAAAGAGTGACTCAAATTGGAGTTTTGGATCAAAAGTTATGGCACTTTGAAGTTTCATGCACACTTGGTGGTCATTTGCTCATATCTTCTCAACCCTTCATTAGATGCTCATGATCTTGGACTTTTTGGAAATGGGAGAGAAAGATCTTCAACTTTCATGTTGACCAAAATTTCATTTGAAGCTTCTTTGATGTTGGAAAGTTAAGTTGAATGTGGTCCAAAACTTGCCATTTTTGGAAACTTTGAATTACAGGTCACTTTCCATTTTTAGAAACTTTTGATTTGACTTCAAAATCTTCAAGGTAGATGTTTTTTTCATGATGAATAAGCCTATTTTGGACATGAATGAAGTGTCTAAAACCATTTCTCCACCTCCTAGCCCTCGGTTGACTTGCAGTTGACTTTTATGGGCCTCAGATGACCTGGAAGTGCACTGATGACTTTGGGCTTCTGCCACTTGGTAAAATTGCTTCAAAATGATCCTTGGCTCATATAAGCTCTCTAGAATGATCATGTGGCCTTCATCTCAAGGAAAAACTTGCTCTTTTGCACTGAGGAATTCTCTTGATGCCAATGCTAACTGCCAAGATGCAATGCAATATGAAATGATTTATGACCTAAAAAATGAAATGAATGCATGAATGGGGGGATGAAAATTTGAGGTGCTACAGCTGCCCCTATTCAATCATCTGGGGACCTGAACGGATGAAAGCAACGGCTATCAGACTTTCAAGGTAAACAGGGATTGAATACCAAAAGAACCGGAGAATTTGCACTCTACAGGCGACGAAGCGAAGGAAAGCGAGGCTCATATACCGATGGCGGCTTCCACTTCAGGACTTGATATCTTCCGAGGTCAAGGAAAACGAGGCACATTTACTGATGGCGGCTCAACTTCACCACTGGGGAAGCTTGATATACACGGATATCAAGGAGAGCGAGGCACATTTACCAGATGGAGGCTTTCACTAGAAGGAAAAAGATGTTTACGACTGGAACAAGACCAGACGCTCACTGACGACTCTACTGAGGAATTGATATTTATCAAAGAAAGGATTCATGAATGGGAAGAGAGAAACCGCGACCAGACATCAACGGATGAATGGGAAGAAAGAAACCACGACCAGACATCAACGGATGAATGGGAAGAAAGAAACCACGACCAGACATCAACGGATGAATGGGAAGAAAGAAACCACGACCAGACATCAACGGATGAATGGGAAGAAAGAAACCACGACCAGACATCAACAGATGAATGGGAAGAAAGAAACCACGACCAGACATCAACGGATGAATGGGAAGAAAGAAACCACGACCAGACATCAACGGATGAATGGGAAGAAAGAAACCATGACCAGACATCAACGAATGAATGGGAAGAGAGAAACCACGACCAGACATCAACGGATGAATGGGAAGAGAAACCACGACCAGACATCAACTGATGAATGGGAAGAGAAACCACGACCAGACATCAACGGATGAATGGGAAGAGAAACCATGACCAGACATCAACGGATGAATGGGAAGAGAAACCACGACCAGACATCAACGGATGAATGGGAAGAGAAACCACGACCAGACATCAACGGATGAATGGGAAGAGAAACCACGACCAGACATCAACGGATGAATGGGAAGAGAAACCACGACCAGACATCAACGGATGAATGGGAAGAGAAACCACGACCAGACACCAACGGATGAATGGGAATAAAGAAACTTGACGTTTATCAACATCGAAGGATGATGTTTACTGACACCAAAAGAAAGGACCCACACGGGGATCAACACGACACTTACTGGTATCGCAAGGATGACATCTACCTAGGTCAAACAAGGCAGACACTTGCCAGGGACTACACTGGGGAGTCACGCTTTCCTTTCACGGACGGGGGAGGAAATAAACCTCTATGGGGATTGTCAATGCTGAATGCTGTCAAGAGCAACCGCTGCAAATGTGCCATTCAGATGTTGAAAACTGATCCGCCTCTACTGGGTGTCGTAACCTGAAAAATACAGTGCGCAAAAAAACAACCGGCGAAAGAAAAAGACAGAAGAGTCGCCACCGTGCGTTATTCATCCCAAAGGAGGGAAAGGAAACGCTAGAAGTAAACCTGAAAAAGGAAAGGACAAGACGGGGTCTCGCAACCAAATCTTGGGTTCGGGAGTCGGTTATGCGAAGGGAAGGTATTAGCACCCCTACGCATCCGTAGTACTCTACGGGATCCACTTTTGTAGTTTTCGTCTAAAGGGTGTGAGTTTATCTTGTGCTGTTTACCAAAAAAAAAGGGTTAAATGAAAATGACTCGCGCGGATGTCGCATCCACTGCATACGTATCTCATCTGAATATGAGAATCAGAGTCTTCGTAGCTCGGCTGACCTATGGGTTAGGGGATGTGTGCTCGCTAAGACATCGCGTCTTATGCCTACGTATCTCATCTGGAATGAGAATCAGAGCAAGCCGTAGTTCGGCTAACTACGGGGTTGTGGATTGGGTTTTGGACGAACGACGTCACTACGCAATCTACCGGATGCTCGACCTTTGGAGACTTACTCGCCTGTAGTAGAAGGAGTAAACGTGTGTTATGGAGAAGAAAAATCAATGAAGGGTTTGTTTGCATTGTAGGAACGCGCATGCAAAAGGGTAATGAGGATAAGACCTCATAGCTCTTAACCCTGGACAAAGGAACCTGCATAAAGTAAACACAAAAACATTGCCTCCTATCGAGGTCTTCCAGCTAGGAAATCAGTAAAATGCGGGAAAAATGTAAAAGTACCACGCGGATAAAGATCCGAAGTAACAGCAATTAGAGGAATGGGAAACCCTGAGATCCTTCCAAGCTAACATCATCAAAGAAAGTGGGTCAGTACAGGTAATCAGAATGAACCTCCAGGGGTTATCCCACAAATAAAGTGGGAAACCACGCAAGTTATCCCTGCAAAAGTCATGTGATCCCTCACAAAAACTCAACAAAAGGGTTAGTGAAACACCATAAGCATTTTTTTCATGGATAACAGTATGGTTTCAGAAACCTCAAACCCTGTGGCATACACTTCAGAAATCATGTGATTAAACATTCAAGGCATAGGTTTCACCCATTCATAATACATCATGTAACACCCTTCTAAAATACCCCAAATATTTAATAACAACAACAAATATATATATATATATATATATCAGAGTAATCATGCACCAAGGGTGTCACACAACATTTCACACCATAAAACTGCCATGCTCTTTATTTAATCAAAACAACATTTTTGCAAAATTCGCAGCGGATAGAATCAACCAACCATTCAAAACACATAACGTTTTACAGGTAAAAAGGTTCAACAATCAACAATAAACAATTAAAACATCCCGTCCCGATGTTACATCTATCAGAGCACGACCCACTAAGTAGACTACACTAGACTCCAAGCATTAGCTTCTACTCAACTCATTGCTCGTTACCTGAAAAATAGTTGTAAGGGTGAGTTCCTCAACCGATATAACAAACATTATAAATTATCATGTTATGTTAAGTAAATTTACACGTTAATCACCCTAATCATATCATGCATTCTGTAACACCCCAATAAAAATAAGACACTTATTTAATTTAAATTAATATTTCATTTATTAATTTAATTAAATAATTGGAATTTGGATTATTATTATTATTTTGGAAAATATATAAGTTGGAATTTAGAAAAATCCCATTTTTGGTAAAAAGGTTATTTTCACGTGAAAAAGGAAAAGAGGCAGAAAGGGCAAAAAGCCAGAGAACGAAGGTTGAAGGAAGGAGAAGCTTGGAGCTCGGAAGCTGTCGGATTAACTCAGGTAAGGGGGGTTTATCATCAATTAAAGGGTATTATGGGATGATATGTACTGGGTAGTAATAGACCATTGTTTTACCTCTGATTGGATGATATATGTTGAATTTGTGAACTTTTGAGATGAATGAAATTTGGGTTATAATTGACGAAATTCGTAGGAAGTAGGTGTGGAAATGTTAGACTTTGTGGAATCGAATAGGATCTGTTTTGTGTTAGACAATAGGAAGGAATTATGTGTGAAAATTTGGCTGTAGAAGGTTGAATCGGATGGATCTCGTAGCAGAGAAAACCATTGCAGATCTGAGAATTCTGGTCTCTGGTCATACGCGTATGGCACTAGGCAATACGCGTATGGGATGTTGGTACGCGTATGGGGGGAAGCCTTACGCGTATGGGAGGAAAAGATGATATTTTGAACGTAAATTGGTCTCTGTTGGTACGCGTATTAGGAAGTTGTTACGCGTAGCATACGCGTACGAGACATGTGATAAGCGTATGAGTTGGGCGAGGAAATGCGCAATACGCGTATGAGAGTGGGCATTACGCGTATGAGTTTGGCCAGGTTTGGGCAATACGCGTATGGCCGAGGCAATACGCGTATGGGCAGAATTGTGTTTTTGCTGTGCTACTATTGTGCAGTTTTTGGTTGTTTAGGCTGAGTGATGCGACTTAGCTGAGATATGATGTGATAGGGATCATTTCCCGTTGTTGTGAGTGGCATAGGTATTAGTAGAGTGTGCTAATACTGTGTTTGCTTTTGTGGCATGATATGATATGCTTTTGTGATTAATTATGTTGATGATGTGTGATGGTATACATGATGATGTGAATGTATACATTTGTGAATAGACTGTATTATGGCTTAGAGTGTGAGCATGTGTCTATTCTTGATTATTGTTGATGTTGCATTGCTAGGTGATTAGCATGCATATTGTGGCCCATTTGGGGTGGTAGCTAATTCCCATGGTGAGGAATTAGTGAGTTTAGTCATTTTTGGACTGTTGTTGATTGTTTGCATGCTAGGTGAGTAGCGTGCATTTCATGGCCCATTTGGGGTGGTAGCTAATTCCCATGGTGAGGAATTAGTGAGTGAGTCACTATGTCTCAAATGAGTGGGACTAGTGAGCTTGGTAGCCGTGCCTGGATTTGGACGGTGAGGTTGAACTATATGTTCACAAATAGTCGGTACCGCATGCATAGAGTCTCATTGCATAATGAATGTATGGCATATAATATGAATGGATGTATTCCAGTATTATATGTGTATTGTGTGTTGTATTATTGATGTTGAATATGGTTGAGAATCTAATGTTGAGTATGATATTTGCACGAATATTGCTGTTGCTGAATGCGTAGTCTGATTAGGATGAATTAATGTGTTAATTACTTGGCATTACATATTGTTCTATAATGCTTGTTATATTGATTGAGGAACTCACCCTTACACCTATTTTTCAGGTAACGAGAAATGAGTTGAGTAGAAGTAAATGCTTGGAGTCTAGAGTAGTTTCTTATGGGTCATGCTCTGATAGATGTAACATCGGGAGGGGATGTTTCAACTAAGTTGATATTGGTTGTTGAATGATTTACATGTATTGTGTTACATGTTTTACATTGATGTTGAATTTATTCCGCTGCGAATTATGCAAAGAATCTTATTTTGATTAAATAAATGAGCATGACAGGATATTTTAATGATTTTTGTGAAATGATTGTGTGACACCCTTCGGGGCATAATTACTCTGATGAATATATGTGTATTTTAATTATAATATTTTGGGGTATTTAGAAGGGTGTTACACATTCAGTAACGGCACATCAACTCAATTCTCATACTCAATAACAACGTAAAATGCAACTCAACAACGACATAAAATGCAACTCAATAACAACATAAAATGCAACTCAAATGAGACTCGACTCATCATGCATGTGGTACCATTCGGAGTAAAACTCCCAACTTAAAATCATTGCCATTTTAGTGGGCATCAAGGCATAAGCCTTCAACTTTCAACTTAAAATTTTGCCAATCCAGGCCAACGTGGTGTGAGCAAAGCTCCGATTTTTTGCCAATCCAGGCCAACGTGGTGTGAGCAAAGCTCCGACTTAATGCATATGAATGTACATGGCATACACGACTTTAAATTCCGACAACATAATAATAACAGCAACACAACAATGTTTTCAACATAATCAACTTATAATCAACGTTGGCTCATCAAGCCTACAACTCAGTATTTTCAACAACTTAACACAACTTATCAACATATTTATATCACCACTTCATAACATAAACTCAACAAAATTACTCATCGAAATCAACGAGAATATGCCAATCACCAATTATGTTCACAACATTAAAATATCAAATTTTCCAATTTCCAACAGTGTTAACCGGTTAACGCCCTGGGTTAACCGGTTAACGCAGGACAAAAATACATTTTCTGGCAAAACGCAACAGTGTTAACCGGTTAACGCCCTGGGTTAACCGGTTAACGCAGGCAAAACAGCACATTTTCATAATATATAACAGTGTTAACCGGTTGACACCCTGGGTTAACCGGTTAACGCAGGCAAAACAGCAGTCCCTGCGCTAACACAAGGCAGAATGCAGAGTTCTCCACATTTTCCGCCGTTGGAGGACTTCCGGACCTCCGATTCCAATTCCGTAAAAAGCTATACGTTCGGAAATTCACAACTAACCCAAACACATATTCAATTACAGCCTAAACACAGTTTCATCCAACGTAATTTTCCAGCATTCCTAATCCCAATTAGGGTCAATTCAACGGCTATCACTACCCATGACATGTTAATCTATAATACCCATCAAACGACGATAAACCCCCCTTACCTGAGATAATCCGGCAAAATCTCTAAGCTCCAAGCTCTTCTCCAACCTTTGCTCTCTGGTTCTTCCTCTTTGCCCCTTTCTCCTCTTCTCTGCAGCTTCTCAGTTTTCACGTAAAACCCTTTTACAAAAGTGAAAACTCTCTTTCCTTATTCCAACTTATATATTTTCCAATAATTATTATTCCAAAATAATAATAATAGTAATAATCCAATAATTCAATTTATTTAATTAAATTAATAAATATATTATTATTAACTTAATTTAAATAATCCTCTTATTTAATTCGGGGTGTTACAACTCTCCCCCACTAAAAGAGTTTTCGTCCTCGAAAACATACCTCAAGCAAATAACTCTGGATAAGACTCTTTCATCTGACTCTCCAGTTCCCAAGTCACATTGCCACCTGCTGGTCCTCCCCAAGCTACTTTCACTAAAGCAATCTCTTTACCCCACAACTGCTTCAACTCTCGATCCTCAATCCTCATAGGCGATATTTCAACAGTCAGGTTATCTCTCACCTGTACATCATCTACTTGGATTACATGCGACGGATCATGAATGTACCTCCTCAACTGAGATACATGAAAAACCTCATGCAAATTCGCAAGTGACGGCGGTAAAGCGATACGATAGGCTACTTCTCCTATCCTCTCCAAAATCTGATAAGGACCAATAAATCGAGGTGTCAACTTCTTTGACTTCAAAGCTCGACCAACACCAGTTATCGGAGTAACACGAAGAAACACATGATCTCCCTCTTGAAACTCAAGCGACTTCCTTCTCTTGTCATGATAACTCTTCTGACGACTCTGAGCAATTCTCATCTTCTCCTGAATCATCTTAATCTTTTCTGTAGTCTGTTGAACAATCTCCGGTCCAACCACAGCACTCTCACCGGACTCATACCAACATAAAGGTGTCCGACATCTCCTACCATACAAAGCTTCAAACGGTGCCATACCAATACTCGAATGAAAACTATTGTTGTAGGTAAACTCAATCAAAGGTAAATAACAGTCCCAAGCACCTCCCTTTTCCAAAACGCAAGCTCTCAAAAGATCCTCTAGTGACTGAATTGTCCTCTCAGTCTGACCATCAGTCTGCGGATGATATGCAGAGCTCAATCTCAGTTTAGTTCCCAAAGCTCTCTGCAAACCTTCCCAGAACTTCGATGTAAATCTAGGATCTCTGTCCGAAACAATACTAGACGGAATACCATGCAAACTTACAATCTTCTCAATATACAACTCGGCTAATCTCTCTAACGGATAATCCATTCTGATCGGAATGAAATGAGCCGACTTTGTCAATCTGTCAACAATCACCCAAATGGCTTCAAAATTCTTACTTGTCCTCGGTAAACCAGAAACAAAATCCATACTGATACTATCCCACTTCCACTCTGGAATAGCCAACGGTTGCATTAGCCCAGACGGCTTCTGATGCTCAATCTTTGACTTCTGACAAGTCAAACAAGAATAAACAAAACTCGCAATTTCTCTTTTCATTCCCGGCCACCAAAATAACTTTTTCAAATCATGATACATCTTCGTAGCTCCAGGATGAATACTCAGGCCACTACGATGTCCTTCTTCAAGAATACTCTTCTTAAGTTCGGTAACATCCGGAATACACACCCTCTTACCCAATTTCAGAATACCATTTTCATCAACTCTGAATTCACCACCTTGACCCTGATTCACCAGAGTCAACTTATCAACCAAAAGCACATCGGATTTCTGACCCTCTCTGATCTCATCCAGAATACCACTTGTTAATTTCAACATTCCCAATTTAACACTATTGTGAGTACTCTCACACACCAAACTCAAGTCTCTAAACTGCTCAATTAAATCCAATTCCTTAACCATTAGCATAGACATATTCAATGATTTCCGACTCAATGCATCAGCCACTATGTTTGCTTTACCCGGATGGTAATTCAAACCAAAGTCATAATCCTTCAGAAACTCTAACCATCTTCTCTGTCTCATATTCAGCTCTTTCTGATCAAACAAATACTTTAAACTTTTATGGTCACTGAAAACCTCAAATCTTGACCCGTACAAGTAATGCCTCCATAACTTCAAAACAAACACCACAGCCGCCAACTCTAAATCGTGCGTCGGGTAGTTTCTCTCATGAACCCTTAGCTGTCTCGAAGCATAAGCTATAACCTGCTTATTCTGCATCAACACGCCACCCAAACCCAACAATGAAGCATCACAGTAAACTTCAAATGATTCCGACGGACTCGGTAATATCAGAATAGGAGCAGTAGTCAACCTCCTCTTTAACTCTTGGAAACCTCCTTCACATTTTGAGTCCCAAACAAACGCTTGCCCCTTCCTAGTCAACATCGTCAATGGTAACGCCAACTTAGAAAATCCCTCAATGAACTTCCTATAATAACCAGCCAAACCAAGGAAACTTCGAATCTCAGCAACAGACTTCGGAGCTTCCCACTTAGATACCGCTTCTATCTTAGAAGGATCAACAGCAACACCACCTCTTGAAATCACATGACCAAGAAAACTAACCTCTTCTAACCAAAATTCACACTTGGATAGTTTAGCAAATAACTTCTTTTCTCGTAGAACTCCCAAAACCACTCTCAAATGCTCAGCATGCTCTTCTTCAGACTTCGAATACACCAAAATATCATCAATAAACACCACCACAAACTTGTCTAGGTACGGATGGAAAATCCTATTCATATACTCCATAAATACTCCAGGCGCATTAGTCACACCAAAAGGCATTACAGAATACTCATAATGTCCATACCTTGTTCTGAAAGCAGTCTTCTGAATATCCTCGGTTTTCACACGGATCTGATGATACCCAGATCTCAAATCTATTTTGCTGAACACACTTGCACCAACCAACTGATCCATCAAATCATCAATCCTCGGCAAAGGATACCGATTCTTGATCGTCACTTTATTCAGTTGCCTGTAGTCCACACACAACCTCATAGTACCTTCTTTCTTCTTAACCAATAGCACTGGTGCACCCCACGGTGACACACTCGGACGAATAAATTTCTTATCCAACAGATCTTCCAACTGACTCTTCAATTCAGTTAACTCAACAGCAGACATACGGTACGGGGCCATCGATATCGACCTAGTACCAGGTACCAAATCAATCGAGAACTCCACTTCGCGTTCTAGTGGTAATTCATTCACCTCTTCCGGAAACACATCAGGAAAATGACACACCACGGCTAGATCGCCAATCACCAGTTTATCTTTAGCCTCCAAAGTTGCTAACAGCATAAACAACTCTGCCCCATCAGCTACTTCTTCATTCACTTGCCTTGCTGATAGAAACAAACTCTTTCCCTCCTCCATCTCAGGAAAGACCACCGTCTTATCAAAACAATTGATAGAAACTCGGTTAAACACCAACCAGTTCATACCCAGAATAACATCAATCTGCACTAGTGGAAGACACACTAGGTCCATCCCAAAGTCTCTACCAAAAATACTCAAAGGACAATTTAAACAAACCGAAGTAGTAGTCACTGAACCCTTCGCAGGAGTATCAATCACCATACTACCAAACATCTCAGATATCTCTAACTTAAGTTTCACAGCACAATCCAAAGATATAAAGGAATGAGTCGCACCTGTGTCAATAATAGCTACAAGAGGAAAGCCATTAATATAACACGTACCTCGGATAAGTCTGTCCTCACTGGAGGTTTGAGTTCCGGTCAATGCGAACACCTTCCCCGTCTGAGATTTCTTTGGCTTCTGACACTGACTTCCAATATGCCCTTCTTCGCCACAATTAAAACAAATCACTTCCTTGTGCTTGCAATCAGCTATTGCATGACCAATCTTACCACAGCGAAAACACCTCTTTACTTCAGCAGTGCATACATTACTCTTATGACCAGCCTGACCACATTTGAAGCAAACTATACCAGCAGGAGCACTTCCCCCACTAGCTCTCTGAGCCGGAGCAGCTCTTTGCTTCCCTTTTCCAGCTGGAGCATCATACGGCTTGCCACGATTTTGATGTTGCTTGCCTCTGCGGTCACTGACAATCTTGTAATGAGCATTATTGTCTTCTTCAAATATCCTGCAGCTATCAACCAATTCAGTAAAAATGCGTATCTTCTGATACCCAACAGCCTTCTTAATTTCAGAGCGCAGTCCATTTCAAACTTGATGCACTTTGAAAATTCAGCACCAGCACCAGTGTAATGAGGATAAAATTTGGACAGCTCCACAAATTTCGCAGCATAATCAGTGACAGACATGCTTCCTTGCTTCAGCTCAAGGAACTCAATTTCCTTCTTACCACGGACATCTTCTGGATAATACTTCCTCATGAATTCCCTACGGAATACATCCCAAGTAATGACTTCACCTGCCACGGTCAACCTCTCGTGAGTCTCTAGCCACCAGTCATCGACTTCGACTGCTAGCATGTGAGTACCATACCGAACCTTCTGAGCTGGAGTGCAATCCATAACACGGAAGATTCTCTCAATCTCTTTCAACCATCCTAAGGCTGCATCTGGATCATGCTTCCCTTTAAACACCGGCGGATTCTCTCTCTGAAAAGTCGCCAAGCTACGTGATCCAGCATCCCCACCAGCATTTGGCAAGTTCTGCACAGCTTGTGCCATCGCTTGCATTGCGGCAGCCATTGCAGCGTCATTCCTTCCAGCCATTTCAACTTATCACTACAACACAACTTAAAAGTTAGACTAGTAACAATTACACAATTGTTAGACAGTAACGACACGACAACTGGCCGGACAGACCGACCTGCTCTGATACCACTAATGTAACACCCTTCTAAAATACCCCAAATATTTAATAACAACAACAAATATATATATATATCAGAGTAATCATGCACCAAGGGTGTCACACAACATTTCACACCATAAAACTGCCATGCTCTTTATTTAATCAAAACAACATTTTTGCAAAATTCGCAGCGGATAGAATCAACCAACCATTCAAAACACATAACGTTTTACAGGTAAAAAGGTTCAACAATCAACAATAAACAATTAAAACATCCCGTCCCGATGTTACATCTATCAGAGCACGACCCACTAAGTAGACTACACTAGACTCCAAGCATTAGCTTCTAATCAACTCATTGCTCGTTACCTGAAAAATAGTTGTAAGGGTGAGTTCCTCAATCGATATAACAAACATTATAAATTATCATGTTATGTTAAGTAAATTTACACGTTAATCACCCTAATCATATCATGCATTCAGTAACGGCACATCAACTCAATTCTCATACTCAATAACAACGTAAAATGCAACTCAATAACGACATAAAATGCAACTCAATAACAACATAAAATGCAACTCAAATGAGACTCGACTCATCATGCATGTGGTACCATTCGGAGTAAAACTCCCAACTTAAAATCATTGCCATTTTAGTGGGCATCAAGGCATAAGCCTTCAACTTTCAACTTAAAATTTTGCCAATCCAGGCCAACGTGGTGTGAGCAAAGCTCCGATTTTTTGCCAATCCAGGCCAACGTGGTGTGAGCAAAGCTCCGAGTTAATGCATATGAATGTACATGGCATACACGACTTTAAATTCCGACAACATAATAATAACAGCAACACAACAATGTTTTCAACATAATCAACTTATAATCAACGTTGGCTCATCAAGCCTACAACTCAGTATTTTCAACAACTTAACACAACTTATCAACATATTTATATCACCACTTCATAACATAAACTCAACAAAATTACTCATCGAAATCAACGAGAATATGCCAATCACCAATTATGTTCACAACATTAAAATATCAAATTTTCCAATTTCCAACAGTGTTAACCGGTTAACGCCCTGGGTTAACCGGTTAACGCAGGACAAAAATACATTTTCTGGCAAAACGCAACAGTGTTAACCGGTTAACGCCCTGGGTTAACCGGTTAACGCAGGCAAAACAACACATTTTCACAATATATAACAGTGTTAACCGGTTAACACCCTGGGTTAACCGGTTAACGCAGGCAAAACAGCAGTCCCTGCGCTAACACAAGGCAGAATGCAGAGTTCTCCACATTTTCCGCCGTTGGAGGACTTCCGGACCTCCGATTCCAATTCCGTAAAAAGCTATACGTTCGGAAATTCACAACTAACCCAAACACATATTCAATTACAGCCTAAACACAGTTTCATCCAACGTAATTTTCCAGCATTCCTAATCCCAATTAGGGTCAATTCAACGGCTATCACTACCCATGACATGTTAATCTATAATACCCATCAAACGACGATAAACCCCCCTTACCTGAGATAATCCGGCAAAATCTCTAAGCTCCAAGCTCTTCTCCAACCTTTGCTCTCTGGTTCTTCCTCTTTGCCCCTTTCTCCTCTTCTCTGCAGCTTCTCAGTTTTCACGTAAAACCCTTTTACAAAAATGAAAACTCTCTTTCCTTATTCCAACTTATATATTTTTCCAATAATTATTATTCCAAAATAATAATAATAGTAATAATCCAATAATTCAATTTATTTAATTAAATTAATAAATATATTATTATTAACTTAATTTAAATAATCCTCTTATTTAATTCGGGGTGTTACACATCACACATTTAGAACATTCAAATTGAAGGCGTAAAATAATGGGAATAGGGCAAACCTGATTGGAGAGCTTGATTGAAATTGAGTTGCACCCGTGAGGCCCTTCAGGGTTTAGAGGCTGCTTTGAGTTCTCTGTCAGGTTTCTCTTCAGGTTTTGTCCAGGGTTTTGTTCCAAGGAAACCTCAGAGTATTTTGCTTCTCCTTTTTTCTCAAGTGAAGCCTTGGTATTTATAGACTGAATTTCATGGTTTTGTGGGCTCAAATGAGAGAGACCCAAGTCCAAAATTTTTTATTATATTTTATTTATTTATTTTTATTATTTTTATTTATTTATTTATTTTGTAAATTTTCTTTTTTTTTATTATTTTTTTTTTCATTTTTTTTTCATTTTTTTTTTCGTTTTTTTTTCGTTTTTTTTTTTCGTTTTTTTTTTTTTTTTCGGATCTAATTCTGATTGACATGATAAAATGCAATGTGAAATGCTAAATGAATGCATGAATGAGGAGGGTAAATTTTGGGGTGTTACAGCTGCCCCTATTCAATCATCAGCTAAACCGAGTAGGATGAAAGCGAACAGCTTATCAGACAAACGGGGTGAGCTGTGATTGAATACCAAAGACAGACCGAAAATTTGCGCTCCGAGAACACCACAAAAACGCGGAAATACACCGTGCTGTTTATTTTTCTTCCGAAAACCTCTGGCTTAATCTGGAGTTTCGATCCTCTGGCTGAACCTATACTCAATTTAGTCCTCTGGTTGGATATTAATTTTGATCCTCGGGTTGGATACGATTTTGATCTTCTGGCTAGATCTTCTTCGATCTTCTGGCTAGATCTCCTGCGTTTCGATTCTCTGGCTGAATCTATTTCCTTTGATTCTCTGGATGAATCTACTTCGATCTTTTGGCTAGATCTGAATTGTTGCGATTTTCGATCTTCTGGCTAGATCTGAATTGTTGCGATTTTCGATCTTCTGGCTAGATCTTCTTTGTTTCGATTCTCTGGCTGAATCTACTTTGATCTTCTGGCTAGATCTGGATTGTTTTGATGATAAATTCCCGTCATAAGGATCCCGCATCTGAGGCATGCGCTGGTTGACCCTCTTTTGAAATCTACACCCAACCTTCATATTAGATATGCAGCTTCGAGAATATTCCACTTTTGGGCTTCGTACATATTCTTCGGGCTAGAACATGTTGTAACGACTCCTCAATTAGACTTGGGCTTGCTGGGGAAATAAAGCTTGTAGGCGACTTCACTGGGGAATCTTCAAATTGAGCCTTAGGCTGGCTTACTGGAACACGATTCTCAGGCTGAATCTTCGAAATGACCCTCAGGCTGGATCACTGGAACACGATTCTCAGGCTGAATCTTCGAAATGGACCCTCAGACTGGATCACTGGAACACGATTCTCAGGCTAAATCTTCAAAACGAACCTCAGGCTGGATCACTGGAAAACGATTCTCAGGCTGAATCTTCAAAATGACCCTCAGGCTGGATCACTGGAAAACGATTCTCAGGCTGAATCTTCAAAACGACCCTCAGGCTGGATCACTCACGCTTGATCCTCTGGCTGGATCTCATGACCTTGGTTGTAAAGTAATTCTTCAGTCTGCTTGGAAGAACCTGTTTATCAGCTTATGTGTATGCTTGATATGATATGCATGCAAATGCAAATGTTATGCATGGTGTAAAAAGAAATCTACTTGGGGAAGCAAACTCCGGTAGGGAACAGATCGCTGTATCAATCCTTGAATGCTCTGTGGGGAATGATCCGTCTGCCGGGACCAATGAGCCACCAAAAATAAATTGGCTGCTTGAAAAGATGACCTTGCGGGGGGAGTATCAACTATGGAAACTTTGTTCGGCGAGGCTCTGTGAGGAGAGTCTGTGGGGAAAACACTTCTTGGGGAAATGTCGTAGGAAACGGCCTTTGCTAGGGATATTGTAACACCCCAAAATTTGCCCTCCTCATTCATGCATTCATTTAGCATTTCATATTGCATTTCATCATGTCAATCAGAATTAGATCCAAAAAAAATAAAAAAATTAATTAATTAATTAATTAATTAATTAATTAATTAAATAAATAATTAAATAAATAAAATATAATAAATTTTTTTGGACTTGGACCTTTCTCAAAAGCCCACTAAGCCACCAATATTAGCCTATAAATACTAGAGTTTCATTGAAACAAAAGCCACACAGAAGAGGAGAAGAAGGAAGAGAAGCAAAATACTCTGAGGTTTCCTTGGAACAAAACCCTGAGGAAAAAGATAGTGAGAGAAGACCTAACGGAGTTCAGAGCAACCTCCAAACCCCGAAGGGAACTTAACTACACAGAATCACCTCTGCCTCACATAAACCCTGAAGATTGTTTTGTAAACCTCACGGGTGCAACTCAATTTCAATCAAGCTCTCCAATCAGGTTTGCCATTATTCCCATTACCTTTGCCCATGGGTTTAATATGTATATGAATGTATAAACAATGCCTTGAATGTTTAACCGTTTAATTTTTGAGTGTATGCCACAGGGTTTGAGGTTTCTGAAACCATACTGTTATTCATGAAAAAATGCTTATGATGTTTCACTAACCCTTTTGTTGAATTTTTGTGAGGGCTCACATGACTTTTGCAGGGATAACTTGCGTGGTTTCCCACTTTATTTGTGGGATAACCCCTGGAGGTTCATTCCGATTACCTGTATTGACTCACTTTTCTTTGATGGCATTAGCTTGGAAGGATCTCAGGGTTTCTTACTCATCTAATTGCTGTTACTTCGGATCTTTATCCGCGTGGTACTTTTACATTTTTCCCGCATTTTACTGCTTTCCTAGCTGGAAGACCTCGATAGGAGGCAACGTTTGAGCCCCTAGGTGGCATTTTACTTTGAGATACATGTTTTGTGTTTTGTATTCATATCCCTGCAGGTAGCGCGGTTCCTTCGTCAAGGACTGCCTTTTTGCCCTTGAGCATCCTAAACCCTAACCCTTCATTGATTTTTCTTCTCCTAAAACCCAAAGCAACGCGTTTACTCCTTCTACTACAGGCGAGTAAGTCTCCAAAGGTCGAGCATCCGGTAGATTGCGTAGTAACGTCGTTCGTCCAAAACCCAATCCATAACCCCGTAGTTAGCCGAACTACGTTTTGCTCTGATTCTCAGGCCAGATGAGATACGTAGGCATAAGACGCGATGTCTTAGAGAGCATACATCCCCCCAACCCATAGGTAGCCGAGCTACGAAGACTCTGATTCTCATATTCAGATGAGATACGTATGCAGTGGATGCGACATCCGCGCGAGTCATTTTCATTTAACCCTTTTTTTTTTGGTAAACAGCACAAGATAAACTCACACCCTTTAGACGAAAACTACAAAAGTGGATCCCGTAGAGTACTACGGATGCGTAGGGGTGCTAATACCTTCCCTTCGCATAACCGACTCCCGAACCCAAGATTTGGTTGCGAGACCCCGTCTTGTCCTTTCCTTTTTCAGGTTTACTTCGAGCGTTTCCTTTCCCTCCTTTGGGATGAATAACGCACGGTGGCGACTCTTCTGTCATTTTCTTTCACCGGTTGTTTTTTCGCGCACTGTATTTTTCAGGTTGCGACAGCTGGCGACTCTGCTGGGGACCCGGTTTCCCTAAGCGAGTCCCTCCTAGCTTTTGTAGTTTGTTTATTGGGTGTTCATGCTTTTGTACAGTTATTTATTTACCTGCTTTACCTTATTGCATTGTGTACATATCCTTGCTTTATCTGTTGGCTGGCTATGGCTGCTTGGTGATCTTTGTGAGATGAGTTCTATACCCGAACTCGAGTGCACTTAGGATAGGAGAATGGCATAGTCCTGTCGACTTGTGTGGAGTTATTCCTTAGCGAGTTGACTTGCAAGCCCATTCACTTGGTGGAGGTCATGTTGAGATCAATAATGTCACACGAGTAAGTTGTGGTTAGACATTACTTGTTCCAATATAGACTTTAGAAGCCGAGGACGTTAGTTTATCAAACCCATCTTGGCCTATTCGTAGGACGTAGTGCGAAAGTCGTTCAAGTGTGAGATTTGATACGATTGTTACGCGATACTACACTCATAAGAGTCTCTCTTGAGAATATTGTTGGAATACGAGTAGTCGTTCCTCTGATAATATCCGAAAGATGGGATTATGACTATGGGAACCTTTTGTAGAACATGTTTGGCAGGTTTAAACCTGAGTACACTCCTTTTGGGTGGTTTTTAACCTAAACTCCATGCTCGTGACTTGCAACAAACCTTTGATTCATGGTTAATCCGATCAGGTATCCTTAATATCAATGAAACTCGGGTGTTGATAAGGTGTAAACCATAACCCACCAAAATGGGTGGTTGATATTAAGGATAACATGATCCATCCCATGACCTTTGTTTGGTGTGCTCTTAATTTCTCTCCAGACAGTGCAACCCGACAGATGTTCAAGCAGATACATCAATTCTGATTGACATGCCTTTGCATTGCATAACATCATCTGCATATTTGCATCCAACATCTCATGCTTATTCATTTGCAGGGTATTCCCTTTCAAAACGGGGGCGCCTTAAAACTGAACAAGCAGTGCATCGCATACCATGCATATTAACCCTTATCTATTTTGCAGGTGTCACCACAGTGTCTAATGTTTGTTCCCTGTATCAGGCAGTTATTGGTCCCAAGCGAGTTCACAGATGCCCGACAAAGGAAAACCGTCCACGACTAGCGATGGACCAAGTACAGAAAGAGCTGGCTGATATGCGTGAAAGGATGGATCAGTTCATGACATTGATGACTGGTATGGTAGCAGGTCAGGAAAAGCTGAGGGAATTGGTTGAGCAACCGAGGCCCAATCCAGATTTGGAGATACCAAATGCTGAGGGAAACCCTGGTAACCCTGGGAACACTGATAACCCTGTGAACACTGGTAACGCGGGTAACGCAAATGCTGATGGAAACCCGGGTAATGTTGGCAACACAGGGAATGTTGGAAATGATATTGGCGGAAGGTACAATGTGAATCAAGGAATTCAGATTAACGGGCACCCCGTTACTGAAGATTATCAGTGTGATCAATTTTCTTTGCACGAGGAGGCCCTCGAGACCACTCGCCGTATGGATGAGCTTGCTGAGAAGCTCAAATCTTTGGAGTCTCAAAATTCCTTAGGCTTTGATGTCACAAATCTTGGTCTGGTTCAAGGAGTAAGGATTCCTTACAAGTTCAAACCCCCTGCTTTTGAGAAATACAACGGGGCTTCTTACCCACGCACTCATCTCCAATCTTATTTGGGAAGGTTGGGAGCTCACACGGAAGATGAAAAGCTGTGGACGTACTATTTTGAAGACAGTCTAACTGGAGCTTCTCGTGAATGGTATTCTCCTTTGTCTCGTACTACCATCAAGAGCTGGAAAGACTTGGCAGAGGCTTTTGTCAAGCAATATCAATACAACTTGGACATGGCTCCAAATCGGACCTTGTTGCAAGGTATTACTCAGACTGCCAAGGAAACCTTTAGAGAGTATGCTCAGCGTTGGAGACAGATTGCTGCGTCCTTCCAACCCCCTATGTCTGAAAGGGAGATGGCGGACATGTTCATGAACACTCTTCAAGGCAATTATATTGAGAGATTGGCTGCTTGCCCGTCAATCAGCTTTGCAGAGATAGTAATTGCTGGAGAAAGAATCGAGAGTCTGTTGAAGATGGGCCGAATTCAAGACAATAGTGCTTCCAAGAAACCGTTTGCTGGTAACGGTCAGCGAATAAAAGAAGGCAAGACAAGCGTTGTGTATGCCAGCAAAGGCAGGGGTAGAGGACGCCCTAATTATTATCAAGATCAAGTGGCCGCAGTCACTATTCCAACACTTGTTCCTCAACCGCAATGTCACCCGCAATAACAACCCAGGTACAACAATCAACAACAAGGAGGTAATCAGAGACACTATCAACAACGTCCAAGGCAGACGGACCGGGTCATCGAGCCAATCCCAATGCCTTATTCAGTATTACTTTCCAAGCTGATTGACATGAATCTGGTTACGCTGAGAACTTTGGCCCCACCAATCGATCCCAATAATTTGCCTAGAGGTTATGATGTCAACGCCAGATGTGCTTTTCACTCCAACGCACCTGGCCATACTACAGATAATTGCAAGGCTCTCCAGTTAAAGGTACAAGATCTGAGAGATGCCCAGGCTATCAATTTTGCTCCGGTGCCTAATGTTATCCAGAACCCGATGCCGGCTCACGGCGGGCAGAGGATTAATGCTGTTGATAGTGGGGAAACTTTGAATTTGGTTTCTGATGTGACTAAGGTGAAGACTTCACTATCGGTGGTTAAAGACCGACTTCTGAAAGGACAGATTTTCCCGGGCTGTGGGGAAGAATGCAGAAATTGTCAAGCTGCCGAAAACGGATGTGACAGTTTGAGAAGGGGTATTCAGCAACTGATAGATGAAGGTTTTCTTCAGTTCGATCAGGCCCGTCCGGTGAAGAATGATGTATCGATGGTGACGTTTTATTTCACTCCTGAAGAAATATATGTTCCCGAGAGACTCGCTCCGACAACAATATATTTCCCAGAAAGTACAGAACCAGCAGCAGTGAACATCGAAAGTTCAGCACCAGTTGCAATTTACTCTGACAGCCCTCAACCGACTTTGGTTGGTTCGATCACCATCACAATACCAGGACCCGTTCCGTATGAGAAAGACAGTGCTATCCCGTGGCACTATGGGGCTGATATCTACTGCCAGGGGCAGAAAGTTAACGAAGAAGACATTGACATTTGGTAGCTCCGCTGTAGACAATGTCGGAGGAGTTGGTGGCTTCACTCGCAGTGGACGCCTATTTGCACCATCAACATTGCGCATGAATGCTAAAGCTGAGGCAGCTGCCAAAGCTAAAGGAAAATAGGTATCCACCGAAGAGGTTATTATTGAGGAAGATCCTCCTAAGACCGCATTCGAGAAGGAAGTGGATGAGTTTATGAGGATTATCAAGAAAAGTGACTACAAGGTAGTCGACCAGCTAAATCAGACACCCTCAAAGATCTCCATTCTCTCACTATTGTTGTGCTCTGAGGCGCACAGAGCAGCCTTGTTGAAAGTACTGAATATGGCCTATGTTCCACCGGAGATAACTGTTAACCAGCTGGAGTCGGTAGTTTCCAATGTAAACGCTAGCCGGGGGCTAGGTTTCACCGATAATGACCTGACACCTAAGGGCAGGAATCACAACAAAGCCTTGCATATCACAATGGAGTGCAAAGGGGTGGTGCTTTCCCATGTTTTGGTTGATACAGGCTCTTCTCTGAATGTTCTTCCAAAGAAAGCCTTAACGAAGTTGGATTGCGATGGCATCATCCTGAGGCCAAGTAACTTAGTTGTGAGGGCTTTTGATGGCTCTAAGAGAGCTGTTTTTGGCGAAGTTGAGTTGCCAGTTAAGATTGGACCGCAGGTATTCAAGAGTACCTTTTATGTGACGGATATCCAGCCTGCCTACAGCTGTCTGCTAGGTCGGCCTTGGATTCATGCTACCGGTGCTGTTACTTCTACCCTCCACCAGAAGCTCAAATATGAACTAGAAGGTCAGATCGTCATTGTATGTGGTGAAGAGGATATTTTTGTTAGCCACCTGTCTACATTTAAGTATGTAGAGATGGACGGCGAGATGCATGAGATGCTGTGTCAGGGCTTCGAAACTACAAACATCAATGAGGTCGCGCCCGAAGCTGTCTTTTCACCTGAGTTTGAGAAGGTCGGGACTTCTATCTCTTCATACAAGCAAGCTGTCGAAGTGGTTAAAGCTGGTAATGCCCAAGGCTGGGGCAAATTTGTGGAGCCAGTCATCAAGGAAGACAAGTTTGGATTGGGGTATGCTCCGGGATCTCAGAAGAATGAAACCGGTACTCTCTCCAGCGGGGGTTTGGTTTCTCCCCACATCGTCAATGCTGCAGATGAAGACAAGGCTGACAGCGACTGTGACTTAGATAGCTGGATTCGCCCGTGTGTCCCGGGAGAAAAGCTCGACAATTGGTCGTCTGAAAAAACCGTCCGGGTTACTCTGCTGAAAGAGTGATTTTTATTGTTTTCCTTTATTACATGCATAATAAAGTCTTACACTTTGCCCAAGGTGTAACGGCTCATTTGTAGGGCCATCCATTTAGTTACGTTTCGCAATTATTTTTATCATCAATAAAGGACGGCTTTTGCAAACAATTTTGTGTTCTCTTTCTTTCAGTTTTTTTTACTTTTACAAAAAAAAATGGCAATGTTTCTTTTTTCGTATTTTCTTTCTTTCCAAAAAAAAATCTCTCATTCTAAGGTAAAGCATGATCCTCCATCATGCAGAGCCGACCACTCGGATCTCACTGCTAACGAAACTGCTATGGCCAAGTATGACTTCGACAATCCTATCTATCAAGTCGAAGAAGGGGTTGAGGAAGATTGTGAATTGCCTGAAGGGTTAGCCAGATTGTTGAAACAGGAGGACCGAGCTATTACACCTTATCAGGAATGTGGTTGAGACCATCAACGTTGGTACCGCAGACGACAAGAAAGAGATCAAGATCGGGGCCAGTCTACAGGCCGAGAGGAAAGACCGTTGATCATGTACTTGACTGTGTTAGAAAGGTCAATGGGTTGTGTGCTCGGTCAGCATGACGAGTCAGGTCGAAAAGAGCATGCAATATACTACCTTAGCAAAAGTTTACCGACTGTGAACAAAGATACTCATTGCTCGAGAAAACTTGTTGCGCTTTGGCATGGGCTGCTCGCCGACTAAGACAGTATATGTTGACTCACACGACTCTATTGATATCAAAAATGGATCCAATCAAGTATATTTTTGAAAAGCCATCACTTACCGGAAAGGTTACTAGGTGACAAATGATACTGACAGAGTATGACATCCAATACACTTCACAAAAAGCCATCAAGGGAAGTGTCTTGTCAGACTATCTTGCAGAGCAATCGATTGATGATTACCAACCTATGAGGTTTGACTTTCCTGATGAGGACATCATGTTTCTCAAATCGAAAGATTGAGAGGAACCACTTTCGGAGGAGGGGCCTGACCCTGAATCCAAATGGGTTATGATGTTTGATGGGGTGGTCCACGTCAATGGTCGCGGAGTTGGTATAGTGTTGATCACACCTGGAGGGGGTTCATATGCCATTTGGTGCCAGAATAACTTTTCCCTGCACCAACAATGAAGCCAAATACGAAGCTTGTATCCTAAGACTTGAGAAGCCGTCAATATACAGATTAAAACCTTGGATGTATACGGGGATTCAACTTTGGTCATCAATCGAACCAACGGGAAATGGTGCTATGCTGGAACTACGTACCCAGAATTGACGTATCTCGGTCAGAGACGAATGAAGAAAGCATTTGGTCAGAAAGTGCGTCCTCGGGAGTATCGAGTCGGTGAATTGGTACACAAAAGAATTCTTCCTCCCAACACAGATCACAGGGGCAAATGGACACCGAACTATGAGGGTCCGTACGTGGTTAAAAGGATTTTCTATGGCGGAGCTTTGATGCTAACAACCATGGATGGCGAAGGATACCCGTCCCCTGTCAACTCAGACGCAGTTAAAAAAATACTTCGCATAAAATAGACCCGCTGGACAGTAAAAAGAATAGTCCTGGCAAAAAGGGCCCACGAACCAAAAAAAAAAGAATAAAGAGGTTCAGGCAAAAATTAGGGATATATAAAAAAAAAGTACACCCGGTGAGTCGAAAACCCAAAAGGGCGGCTCAGGCAAAAATGGGTATCCCGGTGGATTGAAAACCCGAAAAGGGGGCGATCCAGGCAAAAGTTAGGGAATAAGCGAATGACTGTGATCTGAGTTCATCAGTGTTATATCACCGTTTCATTCAATCCGGCAATCTTCGAAGGTTAAAGATTGACTAATCATCCACTTCAGAAAGCAAGATGAGCAGAGCGTCTTGAGGACATACGAACCATAGCAGAGTCGAAACTCAGTGGGACCCCGTTTCCACATTGCCATTAGGATAATTCTCTTTTTTATAGCGATCACCTCTTTTCAGGGATCAGCTTCCTGATGCCCTCGCCTATTCCTGGCACAAATTTTCTCCCCAGTAAGAGTCGAATAATTCAGTTAAAGAGCCTCTTTATTTTTCATTTATCAGTTTGTTTGCAAAAATGTCCGAATTTTTGACAAAACATATTGCATTTGAACATAATGGTGGCTTTTGCAGATGATTTGCACAGGAAAACATTTAAAATTGCTTTGAATGTGCTTAATCCCGGACGGTGAATTCAAACCGAGTAATTCCTCCGAGGCATACGTGTATTTTTTGTTGCAGGTCACAGGAACCGGATGCCAAGTCATGAATCCTCATCCCCAAGCGGTTGACAAAGTCTCTCCTCAGCAGAGCATGTTCCCCAACAGAGTTGACAGTATCCAGACTGTCTATCCCCAGTAGAGTTGACAGTATCCAGACTGTCTATCCCCAGCGGAGTTGACGGTGTCAGACTGTATCTTCCTAGCAACAGCGGAGTGGTTGCATGCCCAACGGACAAGAGGGTGGTGTTCCCAGTGTTCATCTCATCCCCAACAGATTATTTCTAACAGATTTGTTCTAATCCCCAGCTTGAGGACGATTAGCAAGTTCATATCCCCAGCAAAGGTCGTTTCCTACGACATTTCCCCAGGAAGTGTTTTCCCCACAGACTCTCCTCACAGAGCCTCGCCGAAAAAAGTTTCCATAGTTGATACTCCCCCCGCAAGGTCAACTTTTCAAGCAGCCAATTTATTTTTGGTGGCTCATTGGTCCCGGCAGACGGATCATTCCCCACAGAGCATTCAAGGATTGATACAGCGATCTGTTCCCTACCGGAGTTTGCTTCCCCTAGCAGATTTCTTTTTTCTTTTACACCATGCATAGCATTTGCATTCGCATGCATATCATATCAAGCATACACATAAGCTGATAAACAGGTTCTTCCAAGCAGACTGAAGAATTACTTTACAACCAAGGTCATGAGATCCAGCCAGAGGATCAAGCGTGAGTGATCCAGCCTGAGGGTCATTTTGAAGATTCAGCCTGAGAATCGTTTTCCCGTGATCCAGCATGAGGGTCACTTTTTGAAGATTCAGCCTGAGAATCGTTTTCCCGTGATCCAGCATGAGGGTCATTTTTGAAGATTCAGCCTGAGAATCGTTTTCCCAAGAGTCAGCCTAAGGCTCAATTTGAAGATTCCCCAGTGAAGTCGCCTACAAGCTTTATTTCCCCAACAAGTCTAATTGAGGAGTCGTTACAACATGTTCTAGCCCGAAGAATATGTACGAAGCCCAAAAGTGGAATATGCTCGAAGCTGCATATCTAATATGAAGGTTGTGTGTAGATTTCAAAAGAGGGTCAACCAGCGCATGCCTCAGATGCGGGATCCTAATGATGGGAATTTATCATCAAAATAATCCAGATCTAGCCAGAAGATCGAAGTCAGGTCTAGCCCGAAGACCGGAAATAGATTCAGCCAGAGAATCGAAGCAATTCAGATCTAGCCAGAAGATCGAAGTAGATTCAGCCAGAGAATCAAAGGAAATAGATTCAGCCAGAGAATCGAAACAAAGAAGATCTAGCCAGAAGATCGAAAATCGCAACAATTCAGATCTAGCCAGAAGATCGAAGTAGATTCAGCCAGAGAATCAAAGGAAATAGATTCAGCCAGAGAATCGAAACGAAGGAGATCTAGCCAGAAGATCGAAGAAGATCTAGCCAGAAGATCAAAATCGTATCCAACCCGAGGATCAAAATTAATATCCAACCAGAGGACTAAATTGAGTATAGGTTCAGCCAGAGGATCGAAACTCCAGATTCAGCCAGAGGATCGACACTCCAGATTAAGCCAGAAGACTGATTCAGATCCAGCCAGAGGATCAGAAGAAAAATAAACAGCACGGTGTATTTCCGCGTTTTTGTGGTGTTCTCGGAGCGCAAATTTTCGGTCTATCTTTGGTATTCAATCACAGCTCACCCCGTTTGTCTGATAAGCTGTTCGCTTTCATCCTACTCGGTTTAGCTGATGATTGAATAGGGGCAGCTATAACACCCCAAAATTTGCCCTCCTCATTCATGCATTCATTTAGCATTTCATATTGCATTTCATCATGTTAATCAGAATTAGATCCAAAAAAAAAAAAAACGAAAAAAAAAAAAATTTACAAAAAAAATAAATAAATAAAAATAAATTTTTTTAATTAATTAATTAATTAATTAATTAAATAAATAATTAAATAAATAAAATATAATAAAATTTTTTGGACTTGGACCTTTCTCAAAAGCCCACTAAACTACCAATATTAGCCTATAAATACTAGAGTTTCATTGAAACAAAAGCCACACAGAAGAGGAGAAGAAGGAAGAGAAGCAAAATACTCTGAGGTTTCCTTGGAACAAAACCCTGAGGAAAAAGATAGTGAGAGAAGACCTAACGGAGTTCAGAGCAGCCTCCAAACCCCGAAGGGAACTTAACTACACAGAATCACCTCTGCCTCACATAAACCCTGAAGATTGTTTTGTAAACCTCACGGGTGCAACTCAATTTCAATCAAGCTCTCCAATCAGGTTTGCCATTATTCCCATTACCTTTGCCCATGGGTTTAATATGTATATGAATATATAAACAATGCCTTGAATGTTTAACCGTTTAATTTTTGAGTGTATGCCACAGGGTTTGAGGTTTCTGAAACCATACTGTTATTCATGAAAAAATGCTTATGATGTTTCACTAACCCTTTTGTTGAATTTTTGTGAGGGCTCACATGACTTTTGCAGGGATAACTTGCGTGGTTTCCCACTTTATTTGTGGGATAACCCCTGGAGGTTCATTCCGATTACCTGTACTGACTCACTTTTCTTTTATGGCATTAGCTTGGAAGGATCTCAGGGTTTCTTACTCATCTAATTGCTGTTACTTCGGATCTTTATCCGCGTGGTACTTTTACATTTTTCCCGCATTTTACTGCTTTCCTAGCTGGAAGACCTCGACAGGAGGCAACGTTTGAGCCCCTAGGTGGCATTTTACTTTGAGATACATGTTTTGTGTTTTGTATTCATATCCCTGCAGGTAGCGCGGTTCCTTCGTCAAGGACTGCCTTTTTGCCCTTGAGCATCCCAAACCCTAACCCTTCATTGATTTTTCTTCTCCTAAAACCCAAAGCAACGCGTTTACTCCTTCTACTACAGGCGAGTAAGTCTCCAAAGGTCGAGCATCCGGTAGATTGCGTAGTAACGTCGTTCGTCCAAAACCCAAACCATAACCCCGTAGTTAGCCGAACTACGTTTTGCTCTGATTCTCAGGCCAGATGAGATACGTAGGCATAAGACGCGATGTCTTAGCGAGCACACATCCCCCCAACCCATAGGTAGCCGAGCTACGAAGACTTTGATTCTCATATTCAGATGAGATACGTATGCAGTGGATGCGACATCCGCGCGAGTCATTTTCATTTAACCCTTTTTTTTGGTAAACAGCACAAGATAAACTCACACCCTTTAGACGAAAACTACAAAAGTGGATCCCGTAGAGTACTACGGATGCGTAGGGGTGCTAATACCTTCCCTTCGCATAACCGACTCCCGAACCCAAGATTTGGTTGCGAGACCCCGTCTTGTCCTTTCCTTTTTCAGGTTTACTTCGAGCGTTTCCTTTCCCTCCTTTGGGATGAATAACGCACGGTGGCGACTCTTCTGTCATTTTCTTTCGCCGGTTGTTTTTTCGCGCACTGTATTTTTCAGGTTGCGACAGATATGAACTTGCTAATCGCCCTCAAGCTGGGGATTAACAAATCTGTTAAAAATAATCTGCTGGGGAATGAGATGAACACTGGGAACGCCACCCTCTCATCTGTTGGTTATGCAACCACTCCGCTGTTGCTAGGAAGATACAGTCTGACACTGTCAACTCCACTGGGGATATATAGTCTGGATACTGTCAACTCTACTGGGGATAGACAGTCTGGATACTGTCAACTCTATTGGGGAATATGCTCTGCTGAGGAGAGACTTTGTCAACCGCTTGGGGATGAGGATTCATGAGTTGGCATCCGGTTCCTGTGACCTGCAACCAAAAATACACGTATGCCTCGGGGGAATTACTCGGTTTGAATTCACCGTCCGGGATTAAGCACATTCAAAGCAATTTTAAATGTTTTCCTGTGCAAATCATCTGCAAAAGCCACCATTATGTTCATATGCAATATGTTTTATCAAAAATTCGGACATTTTTGCAAACAAACTGATAAATGAAAAATAAAGAGGCTCTCTAATTGAATTATTCGACTCTTAATGGGGAGAAATTTTTTGCCAGGAATAGGCGAGGGTATCAGGAAGCTGATCCCTGAAAAGAGGTGATCGCTATAAAAAGAGAACTATCCTAATGACAACGGGGATACGGGGTCCCACTGAGTTTCGACTCTGCTATGACTCGTATGTCCTCAAGACGCTCTGCTCATCTTGCTTTCTGAAGTGGATGATTAGTCGATCTTTAACCTTCGAAGATTGCTGGATTGAATGAAACGGTGATATAACACTGATGAACTCAGATCACAGTCATTCGCTTATTTCCTAACTTTTGCCTGGATCGCCCCCTTTTCGGGTTTTCAATCCATCGGGATACCCATTTTTGCCTGAGCCGCCCTTTTGGGTTTTCGACTCACCGGGTGTACTCTTTTCTTTTTATATCCCTAATTTTTGCCCGAACCTCTTTATTCTCTTTTTTTGGTTCGTCGGGATGCCCCTTTTTTGCCTGGACTATTCTTTTTACTGTCCAGCGGGTCTATTTTATGCGAAGTATTTTTTTTAACTGCGTCTGAGTTGACAGGGGATGGGAAGTCTTCGCCATCCATGGTTGTTAGCATCAAAACTCCGCCATAGAAAATCCTTTTAACCACGTACGGACCCTCATAGTTCGGTGTCCATTTGCCCCTATGATCTGTGTTGGGAGGAAGAAATATTTTGAGTACCAATTCACCGACTTGATACCCCCGAGGGCGCACTTTCTGACCAAATGCTTTCTTCATTCGTCTCTGACCGAGATACGTCAATTCTGGGTACGTCGTTCCAGCATAGCACCATTTCCCGTTGGTTTGATTGATGACCAAAGCTGAATCCCCGTATACATCCAGGGTTTTAATCTGTATATTGACGGCTTCCTCAAGTCTTAGGATACAAGCTTCGTATTCGGCTTCATTGTTGGTGCAGGGAAAAGTTATTCTGGCACCAAATGGCATATGAACCCCCTTCTGGTGTGATCAACACTATACCAACTCCGCGACCATTGACGTGGACCGCCCCATCAAACATCATAACCCATTTGGATTCAGGGTCAGGCCCCTCCTCCGGGAGTGGTTCCTCTCAATCTTTCAATTTGAGAAACAGGATGTCCTCATCAGGAAAGTCAAACCTCATAGGTTGGTAATCATCAATCGGTTGCTCTGCAAGATAGTCTGACAAGACACTTCCCTTGATGGCTTTTTGTGAAGTGTATTGGATGTCATACTCTGTCAGTATCATTTGTCACCTAGTAACCTTTCTGGTAAGTGATGGCTTTTCAAAAATATACTTGACTGGATCCATTTTTGATATCAATAGAGTCGTGTGAGTCAACATATACTGTCTTAGTCGGCGAGAAGCCCATGCCAAAGCGCGGCAAGTTTTCTCGAGCAATGAGTATCTTTGTTCACAGTCGGTAAACTTTTGCTAAGGTAGTATATTGCATGCTCTTTTCGACCTGACTCGTCATGCTGACCGAGCACACAACCCATTGACCTTTCTAACACAGTCAAGTACATGATCAACGGTCTTTCTTCTCGGCCTGTAGACTTGCCCTGATCTTGATCTCTTTCTTGTCGTCTGCGGTATCAATGTTGATGGTCTCAACCACCTCCTGATAAGGTGTAATAGCTCGGTCCTCCTGTTTCAACAATCTGGCTAACCCTTCAAGCAATTCACAATCTTCCTCAGCCCCTTCTTCGGCTTGATAGATAGGATTGTCGAAGTCATACTTGGCCATAGCAGTGTCGTTAGCAGTGAGATCCGAGTGGTCGGCTCTGCATGATGGAGGATCATGCTTTACCTTAGAATGAGAGATTTTATTTTGGAAAGAAAGAAAAAACGAAAAAAGAAACATTGCCATTTTTTTTGTAAAAAGTAAAAAAACTGAAAGAAAGAGAACACAAAATTGTTTGCAAAAGCCGTCCTTTATTGATGATAAAAATAATTGCGAAACGTAACTAAATGGATGGCCCTACAAATGAGTCGTTACACCTTGGGCAAAGTGTAAGACTTTATTATGCATGTAATAAAGGAAAACAATAAAAATCACTCTTTCAGCAGAGTAACCCGGGCGGTTTTTTTCAGACGACCAATTGTCGAGCTTTTCTCCCGGGACACACGGGCGAATCCAGCTATCTAAGTCACAGTCGCTGTCAGCCTTGTCTTCATCTGCAGCATTGACAATGTGGGGGGAAACCAAACCCCCGCTGGAGAGAGTACCGGTTTCATTCTTCTGAGATCCCGGAGCATACCCCAATCCAAACTTGTCCTCTTTGATGACTGGCTCCACAAATTTGCCCCAGCCTTGGGCATTACCAGCTTTAACCACTTTGACAGCTTGCTTGTATGAAGAGATAGAAGTCCCGACCTTCTCAAACTCAGGTGAAAAGACAGCTTCGGGCGCGACCTCGTTGATGTTTGTAGTTTCGAAGCCCTGACACAGCATCTCATGCATCTCGCCATCCATCTCTACATACTTAAATATAGACAGGTGGCTAACAAAAATATCCTCTTCACCACATACAGTGACGATCTGACCTTCTAGTTCATATTTGAGCTTCTGGTGGAGGGTAGAAGTAACAGCACCGGCAGCATGAATCCAAGGCCGACCTAGCAGACAGCTGTAGGCAGGCTGGATATCCATCACATAAAAGGTGCTCTTGAACACCTGCGGTCCAATCTTAACTGGCAACTCAACTTCGCCAAAGACAGCTCTCTTAGAGCCATCAAAAGCCCTCACAACTAAGTTACTTGGCCTCAGGATGATGCCATCGCAATCCAACTTCATTAAGGCTTTCTTTGGAAGAACATTCAGAGAAGAGCCTGTATCAACCAAAACATGGGAAAGCACCACCCCTTTGCACTCCATTGTGATATGCAAGGCTTTGTTGTGATTCCTGCCCTCAGATATCAGGTCATTATCGGTGAAACCTAGCCCCCGGCTAGCATTTACATTGGAAACTACCGACTCCAGCTGGTTAACAGTTATCTCCGGTGGAACATAGGCCATATTCAGTACTTTCAACAAGGCTGCTCTGTGCGCCTCAGAGCACAGCAATAGTGAGAGAATGGAGATCTTTGAGGGTGTCTGATTTAGCTGGTCGACTACCTTGTAGTCACTTTTCTTGATAATCCTCATAAACTCATCCACTTCCTTCTCGAATGCGGTCTTAGGAGGATCTTCCTCAGTAGTAACCTCTTCGGTGGATACCTGTTTCCCTTTAGCCTTGGCAGCTGCCTCGGCTTCAGTATTCGTGCGCAATGTTGATGGTGCAAATAGGCGTCCACTGCGAGTGAAGCCACCAACCCCTCCAACATTGTCTACAGCGGAGCTACCAATGTCAATGTCTTCTTCGTTAACTTTCTGCCCCTGGCAGTAGATATCACCCCCATAGTGCCACGGGATAGCACTGTCTTTCTCATACGGAATGGGTCCTGGTATTGTGATGGTGATCGTACCAACCAAAGTCGGTTGAGGGTTGTCAGAGTGAATTGTAACCGGTGCTGAACTTTCGATGTTCACCGCTGCTGGTTCTGTACTTTCTGGGAAATATATTGTTGTCGGAGCGAGTCTCTCGGGAACATATATTTCTTCAGGAGTGAAATAAAACGTCACCGTCGATACATCATTCTTCACTGGACGGGCCTGATCGAACTGAAGACAACCTTCATCTATCAGTTGTTGAATACCCCTTCTCAAACTGTCACATCCGTTTTCGGCAGCTTGACAATTTCTGCATTCTTCCCCACAGCCCAGGAAAATTTGTCCTTTCAGAAGTCGGTCTTTAACCACCGATAGCGAAGTCTTCACCTTAGTCACATCAGAAACCAAATTCAAAGTTTCCCCACTATCAACAACATTAATCCTCTGCCCGCCGTGAGTCGGCATCGGGTTATAGATAACATTAGGCACTGGAGCAAAATTGATAGCCTGGGCATCTCGCAAATCTTGTACCTTTAACTGGAGAGCCTTGCAATTATTTGTAGTATGGCCAGGTGCGTTGGAGTGAAAAGCGCATCTGGCGTTGACATCATAACCTCTAGGCAAATTATTGGGATCGATTGGTGGGGCCAGAGTTCTCAATGTAACCAGATTCATGTCAATCAGCTTGGGAAGTAATATTGAATAAGGCATTGGGATTGGTTCGATGACCCGGTTCGTCTGCCTTGGACGTTGTTGATAGTGTCTCTGCTGACCCGGATTACCTCCTTGTTGTTGATTGTTGTACCTGGGTTGTTGTTGCGAATGATATTGCAGTTGAGGAACAGGTGTTGGAATAGTGACTGCGGCCACTTGATCTTGATAATAATTAGGGCGTCCTTTACTCCTGCCTCTGCCGGCATACACAACGCTTGCCTCGCCTTCTTTTCTTCACTGACCGTTACCAGCAAATGGTCTCTTGGGACCTGATGAGTTGGAAGCACTATTGTCTTGAATTCGGCCCATCTTCAACAGACTCTCGATTCTTTCTCCAGCAATTACTATCTCTGCAAAGCTGATTGACGGGCAAGCAGCCAATCTCTCAATATAATTGCCTTGAAGAGTGTTCATGAACATGTCCGCCATCTCCCTTTCAGACATAGGGGGTTGGACGGACGCAGCAATCTGTCTCCAACGCTGAGCATATTCTCTAAAGGTCTCCTTGGCAGTCTAGGACATACCTTGCAACAAGGTCCAATTTGGAGCCATGTCCAAGTTGTATTGATATTGCTTGACAAAAGCCTCTGCCAAGTCTTTCCAGCTCTTGATGGTAGTACGAGACAAATGAGAATACCATTCACGAGAAGCTCCAGTTAGACTGTCTTCAAAATAGTACATCCATAACTTTTCATCTTCCGTGTGAGCTCCCAACCTTCCCAAATAAGATTGGAGATGAGGAAGTGGGCAAGAAGCCCCGTTGTATTTCTCAAAAGTAGGGGGTTTGAACTTGTGAGGAATCCTTACTCCCTGAACCAGACCAAGATTTGTGACATCAAAGCCTAAGGAATTTTGAGACTCCAAAGATTTGAGCTTCTCAGCAAGCTCATCCATACGGCGAGTGGTCTCGAGGGCCTCGTCGTGCAAAGAAAATTGATCATACTGATAATCTTCAGTAACGGGGTGCCCGTTAATCCGAATTCCTTGATTCACATTGTACCTTCCGCCAATACCATTTCCAACATTCCCTGTGTTGCCAACATTACCCGGGTTTCCATCAGCATTTGCGTTACCCGCGTTACCAGTGTTCACAGGGTTATCAGCGTTCCCAGGGTTTCCCTCAGCATTTAGTATCTCCACCTCAGGCCTCGGTTGCCCAACCAATTCCCTCAGCTTTTCTTGACCTGCTGCCATACCAGTCATCAATGTCATGAACTGATCCATCCTTTCACGCATATCAGCCAGCTCTTTCTGTACTTGGTCCATCACTAGTCGTGGACGGTTTTCCTTTTTCGAGTATCTGTGAACTCGCTTGGG
This sequence comes from Lathyrus oleraceus, assembly GCF_024323335.1. Taxonomy (NCBI): domain Eukaryota; kingdom Viridiplantae; phylum Streptophyta; class Magnoliopsida; order Fabales; family Fabaceae; genus Lathyrus; species Lathyrus oleraceus. The sequence goes on along the minus strand of NC_066584.1, from coordinate 193,062,057 downwards.
ACCAATAACTGCCTGATACAGGGAACAAACATTAGACACTGCGGTGACACCTGCAAAACAGACAAGGCTTAATATGCATGGTATGCGATGCACTACTTGTTCAGTTTTAAGGCACCCCCGTTTTGAAAGGGAATACCCTGCAAATGAATGAGCATGAGATGTTGGATGCAAATATGCAGATGATGTTATGCAATGCAAAGGCATGTCAATCAGAATTGATGGATCCGCTTGAACATCTGTCAGGTTGCACTTCCTGGAGAGAAATTAACTGAGGAATATAATACAAGACCAAAACTCTGCTCCAGAAAACCGGGTTGGTTGGAGGTTAAGGTTTCCTGAATTTAGCCCATCCCTCACTGGTAGGTTCTAAGAACAGAAGTTCGTCAGCTTCAGCCCTTCAGTCGCGAATAATACGTTTACCACTGGAGGTTTGGCATTATTACGGGATAAAAGACCTCCACTGACTCCCCTCAACAGGACATCCTAAAGCAAGTTCCCAGTCTTGGGGTCCTCGGATTGATCAGCGAGAATGCGCCCACCAGAGCTAACATAATCACGTCTCGGAGGAGAGGCCTCGACTGAGTTCTCGGGAAATGGTCACCAGAGTCGACAATTTCTAGAGGAACATCATGTCGTTACGGAACATCCGTAGGACATAATATATCCAAAAGAAACCTCGTCTGGGTGTGGTTCTTCACGAACGACTTAACGTAGCAACATGCCACGCAAGCCTCATGATCATCCACTCTAAAACCTGTGTGTACACTCAAGCCTCGGTAATGGGCTTATCTCTCATAGAACATCCCATCCCAACAAACAAACAAACAGATCCAATAGATACAACAGATGCATGCAAATAAATGTACAAAAGCATGAACACCCAATAAACAAGAAATCACACAAGCTAGGAGGGACTCGCTTAGGGAAGGTGGACCAGCAAGAGGTCAACTTCTTAGTCCCCAGTGGAGTCGCCAGCTGTCGCAACCTGAAAAATACAGTGCGCAAAAAAACAACCGGCGAAAGAAAAAGACAGAAGAGTCGCCACCGTGCGTTATTCATCCCAAAGGAGGGAAAGGAAACGCTCGAAGTAAACCTGAAAAAGGAAAGGACAAGACGGGGTCTCGCAACCAAATCTTGGGTTCGGGAGTCGGTTATGCGAAGGGAAGGTATTAGCACCCCTACGCATCCGTAGTACTCTACGGGATCCACTTTTGTAGTTTTCGTCTAAAGGGTGTGAGTTTATCTTGTGCTGTTTACCAAAAAAAAAGGTTAAATGAAAATGAGTCGCGCGGATGTCGCATCCACTGTATACGTATCTCATCTGAATATGAGAATCAGAGTCTTCGTAGCTCGGCTGACCTACGGGTTGGGGGATGTGTGCTCGCTAAGACATCGCGTCTTATGCCTACGTATCTCATCTGGAATGAGAATCAGAGCAAGCCGTAGTTCGGCTAACTACGGGGTTGTGGATTGGGTTTTGGACGAACGACGTCACTACGCAATCTACCGGATGCGCGACCTTTGGAGACTTACTCGCCTGTAGTAGAAGGAGTAAACGTGTGTTATGGAGAAGAAAAATCAATGAAGGGTTTGTTTGCATTGTAGGAACGCGCATGCAAAAGGGTAATGAGGATAAGACCTCATAGCTCTTAACCCTGGACAAAGGAACCTGCATAAAGTAAACACAAAAACATTGCCTCCTATCGAGGTCTTCCAGCTAGGAAAGTAGTAAAATGCGGGAAAAATGTAAAAGTACCACGCGGATAAAGATCCGAAGTAACAATAATTAGAGGAATGGGAAACCCTGAGATCCTTCCAAGCTAACATCATCAAAGAAAGTGGGTCAGTACAGGTAATCGGAATGAACCTCCAGGGGTTATCCCACAAATAAAGTGGGAAACCACGCAAGTTATCCCTGCAAAAGTCATGTGATCCCTCACAAAAACTCAACAAAAGGGTTAGTGAAACACCATAAGCATTTTTTTCATGGATAACAGTATGGTTTCAGAAACCTCAAACCCTGTGGCATACACTTCAGAAATCATGTGATTAAACATTCAAGGCATAGGTTTCACCCATTCATAATACATCACACATTTAGAACATTCAAATTGAAGGCGTAAAATAATGGGAATAGGGCAAACCTGATTGGAGAGCTTGATTGAAATTGAGTTGCACCCGTGAGGCCCTTCAAGGTTTGGAGGCTGCTCTGAGTTCTCTGTCAGGTTTCTCTTCAGGTTTTGTCTAGGGTTTTGTTCCAAGGAAACCTCAGAGTATTTTGCTTCTCCTTTTTTCTCAAGTGAAGCCTTGGTATTTATAGACTGAATTTCATGGTTTTGTGGGCTCAAATGAGAGAGGCCCAAGTCCAAAATTTTTTATTATATATATATATATATATTTTTTTTTTCGTTTTATTTTTCATTTTTTTTCCATTTTTTTTTCTTATTTTTTTTTTCCGGATCTAATTCTGATTGACATGATGAAATGCAATATGAAATGCTAAATGAATGCATGAATGAGGAGGGCAATTTTTGGGGTGTTACACTGGGGATACGATCCAAGCCTGCAAGATGCAAGGGGAGAAAAACTCCTGCTGGGAAAGAAAGTGATCCCTTTGCTGAGCACACGATTCCTGATTCGATCTCCCAACTCTGTGGGGAATAGCACTGCTGGGGACGCTTGTTGATCTGTCATTCTCGAAACGGCAGAGAAACCCACTCAACTAGGGAGTCACTTGTTGGGAAAACACCAACCTCTCAACCATGCTGGGGAAACCAATTCTGAAATCGACCCAGATGACCAACGTCGCGATGCCAAACTCCTCAGAGTAACATCTTCACCAACCGGCTAAACCAATTCTCGAACGGTAACTACAGCTTGGGACTAGCTTATGCTTGCAATGCTGATGCATGAATTTTACAGCGTAATGCTCCACAACCATGGAAATGCTACGCAATTAATGATGCAATATGCTATTCTTTTCTAAATGATGAATGCATAAAAAATATCCCCCTCCGGGGACTCTACTGGGGATTTCGAGGAACTCTGCTGAGGAACTTGATGTCACTCCCATCTCCACCCTGCTAGGGAATAGCGCTGCTGCTGGGGAACGGATAATCCTCACTGGGGACGACCTCCGTTGAACTCGATCCGCTTGGGGACTTCGCTGGGGGAAAACAAACAACGCCCACCTCCGCTGGGGAAACAGCAACCTTCAGACCTGCTGGAGAAACAACCCTCTCAACCCTGCTAGGGGTTGCAGCAAACTTCGGACTAGCTGGGGAAATAACACTCTCAACCCTGCTGGGGATTGCAGCAAACTTCAGACTCGCTGGGGAAATAACACTCTCAACCCTGATAGGGGAGATAACCAACCTCAGGCCTGGCTTCCGAGGGAACACCGATCTCGAACCCGCTGGGGAGATAACAATCTCAAACCGTTGGGGAGGTACGAAATTGACATGGAACACCTGTCGACTCGTCGAACCCTGGCATTCACCGTCCAACCACAACGTCAACTTTCCACTTTTGAGAGCTCCCAGACTCATCTGGTCTCTCCTGATTCATCGCCTTGTATTCTCGGCTTTTCTCTATTTCGAGACAATCGATCTACTCAGATCCGGGCCAACTCTCTAATCCTCAGACTTTGAAGAGTCTTCTTGATTACCCTCTAGGATCGTCGCAATTCTTTCACCGTCTTTTCACCGTTCTTTTATCCCTCGTCCCTGATTGGACTTCAAAGGATTCTTTTGTCAAAAGGCTTCACATCACAACCTGCAAGTGAGTGAAAATATCTAACAACACCTGCAAAAGAGATCGTTAGATAAAAACGTGCCCCAGGCGCGCCAAAATATCAACACCTGGGTCACTCAACCTTCGAAATAAGATTTCGGTTTTCAATCTTATAAACATGCATTGGAAGGGACCCCTATGTCTCAAAATGCAAAGATTCTTATCAAAATAAATGGATGTTTTTGCAATCAAAGCGGTAATGAAAACAAAAACAAAATTATTTGACTGAATATGCATTTTATTGGTTGAACAAAAGGTGGCTCATAACTGAGCAATTCACAGGAAGCAATCCCTGAAATGAGGTAATTGCGCACAAAAGGAAAATCTATCCTAATGGCAATGTGAACCCGTGATCTCATCGAGTTCCAACTCGGTTACACCCAATATGTCCTCAAGACTCTCCGCGCTTTCTGCCTTCTGAATAAGACGCTTCCGACCGATCCCTGCCGGGGATTATCCATGTCATATCCAAAGTACAAACGATCATGCTAGACGCAGTTGTTCGTTTCAATCCCTCTTTTGCCTGGACCGCCCTTTCGGGTTTTCAGTCCACCGGGATACCCTTTTTTGCCCAAGCCTCCCTTGTGGGGTTTTCGACTTTCCGGGTGTACAGTTTTTTTCCTTTTTATCCCTAATTTTTGCCCGAACCTTTTTTCATTTTTTTTTTGGTTCGCCGGGATGCCCCTTTTTGCCTGGACTATTTTATTCTTTTCGTCCAGCGGGTCTCTTATACGAAGTATTTTTTAACTACGTCCGCATCCATAGGGGATGGAAAATCCTCGCCATCCATGGTCGTCAACAACAAGGCTCTGCCAGAGAAAACCTTCTTGACCATGAATGGTCCTTCATAACCGGGTGTCCACTTGCCCCAACGATCGTTCTGAGGAGGAAGGATCCTTTTCAACACCAAATCACCTATGTGGGACACACGAGGTCGCACCTTTCGGTCAAAGCACGCTTCATTCGCTGCTGGTACAACTGCCCATGACGAATGGCTGCCAGCCTTTTTTCCTCAATCAGGCTCAACTCTTCATACCGAGTCCTTACCATTCAGCCTCTTTCAACTTCACATCCATCAGGACTCTCAATGACGGAATCTGGACCTCGACCGGTAGCACGACTTCCATCCCATACACAGCGACAAAGGCGTTGCCCCAGTAGATGTACCCACCGAGGTTCGATACCCGAGCTACAAGCTTCGTATTCAGCCACATTGTTGGCGCACTCAAATGTTAGCCGGACAGCAAAAGGAATATGGGATCCTTTTGGCGTAACCAAAACAACACCAACTCTGCTACCATTCACGTTAACGGCCCCATCAAACATCAGAATCCGTTCGGATTCAGGGTCAGGCCCCTCCTCCGGGATTGGTTGCTCACGATCTTTCGATTTGAGAAACATGATGTCCTCATCAGGGAACTCAAACTTCATCGGTTGATAATCCTCAATGGGTTGTTGGGCGAGGTAATCAGGCAATACACTCCCCTCTATTACTTTTTAAGAGGTGTACTGAATATCGTACTCAATCAAGATCATTTTCCACCTCGCAACCCGTCTGGTCAATGCTGGCTTCTCAAAAATATACTTGATCGGATCCATCCTGGGAATCCACAAAGTGGTATGAACCAGCATATACTGCCTTAGTCGGCGAGCAACCTATGCCAAAGCACAACAAGTTTTCTCGAGCCGTGAATATTTTGTTTCACAGTCGGTAAACTTTTTGCTAAGGTAAATTACATGCTCTTTTCGACCAGACTCGTCATGCTGCCCCAGTACACACCCCATAGATCCCTCGAGGAATGTCAAGTATAGGATTCACGGTCGTCCCTCCACGGGAGGCATCCGAATCGGAGGCTCCTGCAAATATTCTTTTATCTTTTCAAATGCCGCTTCGCAATCATTATTCCACCTGACCGTTTTTCTCAACAACTTGAATATGGGTTCACTCGTGGCTGTTAGATGAGATATGAACCGTGAAATGCAGTTCAATCTACCTAAGAAACCACGAACCTCTTTTTCTGTTCTCGGTTCAGGCATTTCTTGTGTTGCTTTTTTTAGCAGGATCAACCTCGATTCCTCTTTCGCTTACACTAAACCCCAGCAGTTTACCGGACCGCACTCCGAAAGCGCACTTATTCGGATTCAACCTCAGTTTGAATTGTCTTAACCGGTCAAACAACTTGGCCAGATCTGCCAAATGCCCCTCTTCTGTTTGGGACTTTGCTATCATGTCATCCACATAGCATTCAATTTCATGATGAATCATATCGTGAAACAAAGTCACCATAGCTCCTTGATACGTGGCATCGACGTTCTTCAGACCGAACGACATCACCTTATAACAAAAGGTGCCCCACGGTGTGATGAACGTTGTTTTCTCCATATCATCTGGCGACATTTTAATCTGATTATAGCCAGAAAATCCATCCATGAAGGAAAACACCGAGAATTGAGCTGTATTGTCTACCCACACATCGACGTGATGTAATGGGAAATCATCCTTCGGGCCAGCTCTGTTCAAATCCCGGGAGTCCACACACATCCTCACCTTTCTATCCTTCTCCGGTACTGGCATTTACCTCCAAAGCGGCCCCAACCTTTACTTCCTTTCTGACCTCTTCGGTGCCCAGATTGACATCCTCAACTTGTTCCTCGTGCGGTTGAATCACCTTCTCCTGTTGTTTCAACAACCTGGTTAATTCTTCCGGCAGATCACAATCTTCTTCGCCTTCTTCTTCGGCATGATCGATCGGATTGTCGAAGTCATATGAGGGTGTAACAGAATTGTTATCAATGAGATCCGGAGAATGATCGCATCTGCATGAATGTTGATTCATGCATTGCTTTGGAGTCGGGACGATACCAATCAAAAGGAAGGAAAAATGAAAACAAACATTGCCATTTTTATTTATTTTAAACCGCAAAAATAAATGAAAAATAGGGAACACCGCTTTTTATGCGAAAAACATCCTTTTATTAATGATACAAAATGTTGCAAAATGAAACACATGAGGTGGCCTTTACAATGGACCATTACGTTTCGGGCAAAATGTATGGCTTTCATGCAAACAGAATTGAAAAACAGAAATATTACTCTTCACGCAGAGTGATAGTGATGATCTTTTAGGCCTTCCAGTTCTGGACCTCCATCCCTGGTACGCACGGTTTTATCCACGATTCGAGCTCGCAGTCACTGTCAATCTCTTCACCCACCGCACAGACGCGATCTGGATCTAGCATTCCAGCACTGGTGAACATGAACGGTTGACGATGTCCTCTATTCTGCCCAGACGAGTCTTGACCCGACTGATAATCAACCCCAAACCTATCTTCCTTCACCACCGGTTTTCCTTTTGCCCTGGCTAAAACCTCCGCCTTATCCACCCTTTTCGGCGATCGCTTGCTGCCCCAGGGCAAACCCTTGCCTGGCGTTGATTAACTCACCCATCTTCTCTTTCAGCTCGAGAATGTCAGAGTTGGGTGGATTCATCAGTCTGGGTTTGTTGAGTCTGGCAATATATCTAAGCGGACGAGCTATGTGCAGAGGAATGATCCGATGTGCACGAGCACTGATTCCTGAGTCAATCACACAGGTTAGATACTGACACCTACAAAACATAAAATAGGTTAATATGACTCACACATGAATGCAATGTCTATCCATATGAGGAATATTTTTTCTTTTGATTCTGGCTTCATCGAGGCAGATAATAATTCGACCATAACATTCTGACATCAGGATGTTTCTCAACCGGGATCTCAATCAAGAATGTACCCTGAGTATGGATAGACATGGGTTAGATGCGGATGAATGCAAAATGGGAATGATGCAGATGCATGAATGCAAGTCATGATGCCATCCTCCAAGTCATCTGATCACCAATTGTACTGAAGTTCCGGTCTCTGAACTGGTCACAGCCATCTGAGGGACCTAGTAACCGCGAATCCAACTTGAGGAGTTCCGAAATAAACGGAACGGAGGATATACCACCATCATCACAGGACAATCACTGGACAGATAGCCACAAGATCCTCTGGAAAAGTACCCTCAAATTCAACCCGGGGATCCGAAATAAACGGAACCCGCTGATAAATACCACGGACAGCCTTCCGGCATAAGGAATAAATGTCCATAAATCCGACTTATAAATAGGACCCAGATCAAGAACTGAACCATTACATCTGAGACGTCGAACGACACACAAAGGGAAACAGACTGCCAATGGTCGGTCTTACATCTGACTCCGAACAAACAAACGCAAATAGGAAACAGAATGCCAATCGCTGGTCTTACATCCAACTCCACAAAAGAAACAGGAAACAGATAGCCAATCAATGGTCTTACATCTGATTCCATAAACAAACAAACAAAAGAAGCAGGTGACAAACACACACTAAAAAAAGAAAGGGTCTCAATTGCAACTAGGGCAAGAGAAAAGGAAGGTCTCAATCACAACGAGGGCGAGAGAAAAGAAGGATTAATGTTAATCGTCAGTCAAACTCAGCAAGACATCGCGTCTCGTGCCTACGTATCTCATCTGGACATGAGAATCAGAGTTGCCGTAGTTCGGCTAAACCATTTCTGTTTGTTTTATGTTTTTTAGACGGACAACGTTACTACGAAATCTACCGGATGCTCGACCTTTGGAGACTTACTCACCTGTAGTAGAAGGAGTTAACGCGTCCTTAAGAAAAGAAAATCAAAGAGTTTGTTTGTGTTTTAGGATGCTCATGCAAAAAAGGAAGTCCTAGACGAAGGAACCGTGCTACCTTAATTGACATGCAAACGAGAGACTATACGAAGTCTAGCAATCCTATGGGGATACAATCACACCACGCAAAAACATATAACATGAAGTAAACACACCAACAAGGGGGCTCAAACATCCAAGGGTAAGGCTTTAGTCAAGGGGTCATATCAACCTCGACAAACAAGACGGGCTTTAGTCAAGAGGGGTCATATCAACCTCGACAAATAAGCCAGAATGCAAAGGCAAACAAGAGCTCTTAACCACTGACATTGAACGTCAGGGTGAGCAGATCAAAATGGTACTGAGGATGAGACCTCAGGCTCTTAACCCGGGCCTGGGTGAGCTTGAATCAATGAAGACGTGGGGATCCAGAATGAGGGACCCTACTCCACTGGACTGACTCTATATACAAGATCTTGGGTTAGGTTCAAGAGCCTCAACACGTAGTGCGACCATAATGAACGACTCAACGACTAACAGGGGACTGACTGCTAGTCCCTTCTATCTGTCAATTGCCTCTTCACTTAGGAGGACTTAAGTAACATGCCTCGACAAGAGGGTCTTTAGCACAAAAGTAAACAAACACAGTCATTGCCTCCTAAGGAGGACTTCAGCCAAATGCATGCCAAAAGAAACGACAGGGCTTCCAGACTACATGGAGTTAGAGAGTGATTACCTATGTGGTATACCAACCACCAGCAAAGCAAAGCTCAAGCAATGAGCTAAAAGTGACTAATGTACCTGTACAAAAGGCTAGTCAATTAGTAACTCAGACAAAACAATCAGAAACAGACAAAACCAACAGTGGTTTCCAATATGTACATAAAGCAAGTCCTAAAAGGCAATCATTCAAGTGAGTTCACCACCAAAGTACCTACAACACAATCAAAGTTAGTTAACTAAAGTAACTTGCACCTCAAGTAATGAGATCACATCAACCATTATAGCTAATTGCTTGAACCTGAAATACAAAGCTCAAAAAGTGAGTACAAACCACTAGTGCAAAGACTAGGGTCAAAGGGAAAGCAAAAAGTCAAAACATAAGTTAATGTTCAACATGAAGCACATTTAATCAATCATCAACATGTCCTAAAAAGGATCAAAGCCAAATCAATAAGGAAAACCATCAATTGAACAAGCTAAGGCAAAGGCAATCACAATGCACACAATTGGATATCAAACAAACAAAAATCCACATTAAAACAGAAATGAGTCCAATGATTATGAAAACTTTTATGTGCACACAACATATTAAACACAAGCATCATGCAAAAAATTGGAATCAGAAAAGCTTAATTGGCATGGGAATGAAAATGAACAAGATCAACATCAAAATGTGTGACACAAATTGTCACACCATACATTCATGTGTCCAAAACAGAAATGAAAAATGCTAAAAATGCCAAATCAAATCTCAAAAATCATGCATCCTGTTAGAATTCAGCATACCAAATTTCAAAGCAACTGGATCAAATATGAGCATTTCACAATCAATTGAATGAAGCATGGTAATTTTGCATACATGTTCAGACACACAATCTCAATTAAAAATCCAGAAATGATAAAATCAAGAAATCAGCATCATAAAATAATATACATTCAAATGATCATGTAGAAATTTTTTTGGAATAAATTGGATTAGTTTGTTATTTTTTATGATTTTATGAATTAATGAACAAAAAATGAAATAACATGAAACATTACATGGAAAATGAAATATGAACAAAAATTGGAAAATGCCTCAGCCAGGATTCGAGCTAGCGCACTCAGGGTCAAAAGAAGCGCTCAAAGGAATTAAATCAAATGAAATGTCCACGCCTGGAATCGAACCCAGGGCAATATCAAAACGCCGCGTTTGGCAAAGTGGAAAAACAAGTGGAAAATAAAAAGGCATTCGCTGGGAATCGAACTGGAGACGGGAAGGTTGCAAGCGCTTCCTATTCAAAACCCTAGCGCCTGAACCAGATGACCGGAACAGTGTTTCCGGTCATCTTCTCCGATCAATCGCCGACAACAGCAATGAACATTCATAAATTTTTTCCAGATTTTTGCATATTATACACGGTTCGACTCGTCTCATCATCAGGAACAAGGATCTAACATTATTTAAGTCTAAAACTCCATAACCAACGCGAATCGAAGGAAAACAAAATTCATGCATTAAACTTGAATTCACCATATCTAATCATGGTAATAGAATTAAGAATAGTGAGATTCGATTTCTGACCTCTTTGAAGAGTAGTGGATGAATATAGTGGATTCAAGAGCTTAAATCTTCCAGATCTCCTCTATCAACCATGTAATGAAGCTTTATGCACGAATTGAAGCTTGAAAAGGCTTGGATCTAGCTCAAATTGCAACTTCCATGTTCATCTTCATGAGCTTGATGTGCACGAACCTTGGCCAAAATCTTCAAATCAATGCTTGATTCTTCATCAATCACACTCAATAAACACAATTGTGCAGTAAAATCAATGAGTTATGTGAAGGAAATTGAAATTTGAGATGAGAGCAAAAATGGAGGGAAATCTAAAATCTAGATCTAGAATGTGTAATCTGAGCAAAACAGTTAGAATTAAGCTTTTATATCACCTGTTAATTATGCTGCTAATCACAATTAGGCTTGGCTAATGAAAAGTTAATGAAATATGATGTGTATGACCAAATTAGCAAATACACCTATGCATGGCAAAAGCACACGTGAACAGTGCCATGTGAGAGTGTAAAATCACTTAAAATCAGCTCATGAGCATAATTGGCTTGGAATTTTGTATGTATGATGCACCAAATTTGAATTATGCATTTTCCCTCCAAAATGCACTTTAATGGACAAATGATCATGTGATTCTCTTTCATGCAATGCAATGGTAGATTTGAAAAATATTGGTCACAAGAAGCATATTGCAAAAAGTTATCTTTCAAATTGGAGTTTTGGATTAAAAGTTATGGCACTTTGAAGTTTCATGCACACTTGGTGATCATTTGCTCATATCTTCTCAACCCTTCATCAGATGCTCATGATCTTGGATTTTTTGGAAATGGGAGAGAAAGATCTTCAACTTTCATGTTGACCAAAATTTCATTTGAAGCTTCTTTGATGTTGGAAAGTCAAGTTGAATGTGGTCCAAAACTTGCCATTTTTGGAAACTTTGAATTACAGGTCACTTTCCATTTTTGGAAACTTTTGATTTGACTTCAAAATCTTCAAGGTAGATGTTTGTCATGATGAATAAGCCTCTTTTGGACATGAATGAAGTGTCTCAAACCATTTCTCCACCTCCTAGCCTTCAGTTAACTTGCAGTTGACTTTTATGGGCCTCAGATGACGTGGAAGTGCACTGATGACTTTGGGCTTCTGCCACTTGGTAAAATTGCTTCAAAATGATCCTTGGCTCATATAAGCTCTCTAGAATGATCATGTGGCCTTCATCTCAAGGAAAAACTTGCTCTTTTGCACTGAGGAATTCTCTTGATGCCAATGCTAACTGCCAAGATGCAATGCAATATGAAATGATTTATGACCTAAAAAATGAAATGAATGCATGAATGGGGGGGTGCAAATTTGAGGTGCTACAGTAAGTATCAAAGCACCGCCTGAAAAGGCTCTCTTAACAACGTATGGACCTTCATAGTTTCGAGTCCACTTGCCCTTGGAATCGGGCGCGAAAGACAAAACTTTCTTGAGCACGAGGTCACCTTCTCGGAACACCCGAGGCTTGACCTTCTTATCAAAGGCTTTTTTCATCCTTTGCTGATATAACTGACCATGGCACATGGCAGTTAATCTCTTCTCTTCTATCAAATTCAACTGGTCATAACGACTCTGAACCCATTCAACCTCAGTCAACTTGGCTTCCATCAAGACTCTCATTGATGGGATCTCAACCTCCACGGGGAGCACAACCTCCATGCCATATACAAGAGAGAAAGGGGTTGCCCCTGTTGAATGCAGACACATGTACGATAGCCATGCAAAGCAAACAACAACATCTCATTCCAATCCTTGTACGTAACAACCATCTTCTGGATAACCTTCTTGATATTCTTGTTAGCAGCTTCAACATTTCCATTCATCTTGGGTCTATAGGGAGAAGAATTATGATGTGCAATCTTGAACCCGCTACACAACTCTTTCATCATCTTGTTGTTCAAGTTAGATCCATTATCAGTAATGATCTTATCTGGCACACCATATCGGTATATGAGTTGATTCTTGATAAACTTCACAACCACCTGCCTGGTCACGTTTGCATATGACGTTGCTTCTACCCATTTGGTGAAGTAATCGATGGCTACGAGAATAAATCGGTGACCATTAGACGCTTTTGGCTCTATCATGCCAATCATGTCAATTCCCCACATGGAGAAATGCCATGGTGAAGAAATAACATTCAGAAGTGTCGGGGGAATATGAATCTTATCCGCATAAATCTGACACTTGTGGCATTTCTTCACGTATTTGCAGCAGTCAGACTCCATTGTCAGCCAATAGTAGCCTGCTGTCAACATCTTCTTTGCCATGGCATGTCCATTGGAATGAGTACCAAATGAACCCTCATGGACTTCAGTCATCAACAGGTCTGCTTCGTGTCTATCCACACATCTGAGCAGAACCATGTCAAAATTCCTCTTGTAAAGCACATCGCCATTGAGGTAGAAACAGCCAGATAATCTTCTCAAAGTCTTCTTATCTTTAACAGATGCCCCAGGCGGGTAAGTCTGACTCTGAAGAAAGCATTTGATATCATAATACCATGGCTTACCATCTTTCACCTCTTCTACTACAAATACATGAGTTGGTCTATCCAAGCACATCATAGTAATATTGGGGACTTCATTCTAGAATTTCACCATAATCATCGAAGCAAGTGTAGCAAGAGCATCTGCCATCCTATTCTCATCTCGAGGAATATGATGGAAGTCAACCTTAGTAAAGAAAGATGAAATCCTCCTCGCATAATCTCTGTATGGGATGAGGCCGGTCTGATTCGTTTCCCATTCACCCTTAATTTGATTAACAACAAGGGTCGAATCACCATAAATATCAAGATGTTTGATCCTAAGATCAATACACTCTTCCAAACCCATAATACAGGCCTCATACTCCGCCATATTATTCGTGCATTTGAAAGTTAGCCTTGTTGTAAAAGGAAAATGTGTGCCATGAGGAGTAATAATCACTGCCCCAATACCATTTCCATATTGATTTACATCGCCATGAAATACCATACCCCATCGGGAACCAGGCTCTGGCCCTTCATCGAGCGTAGGCTCATTGGAATCTTTCATTTTCAAATACAGAATCTCCTCATCAGGGAAGTCGTACTGAACAAACTAATAATCCTCAATTGGTTGATGTGCCAAGTGGTCAGCCAAGATACTACCCTTAACAGCTTTCTGAGCTCGATACTCAACATCATACTCAGGCAACAACATCTGCCAACGGGAAATCCTCCCAGTTAAAGCAGGCTTCTCAAAGATATACTTGATTGGATCCATTTTGGATATCAACCAAGTCATATGATTCAACATACATTGGCGTAAGCGCTTAGCAGTCCAAGCCAAAGTACAACATATCTTCTCAAGCATTGAGTACCGAGACTCACAATCAGTGAACTTCTTACTCAAGTAGTATATAACATACTCTTTCTTCCCATATTCATCTTGCTGACTCAATACACAACCCATGGAGTCTTCAAGCACTGTTAAGTACATAATCAAGGGTCTCCCTTCAACAGGCGGAGACAGAATCGGAGGCTCAGACAGATACTCTTTGATACTGTCAAAGGCCTTTTGGCAATCCTCGATCCAATCATGACGCTGATCTTTCTGGAGGAGCTTGAATATTGGCGCACATGTGGCAGTCATGTGGGATATAAATCGGGAAATAAAATTCAAGCGGCCAAGAAAATCTCGGACTTCCTTCTCAATTTTGGGCGCAGGCATCTCCTCGGACTTCCTTCTCAGTTTTGGGCGCAAGAAAACCTCGGACTTCCTTTGACCTTGGTAGGATCAACTTCAATACCTCTTTCACTGACAATAAAGCCCAATAACTTGCCGGAACAGACTCCAAAGGTACATTTGTTCGGATTCAGGCGGAGTTTGTACTTCCTCAAATGCTGAAAAAGCTTCAACAAATGCTCTACATGTTCAACTTCCGTTCTCGACTTCACAATCATATCATCAACATACACCTCAATCTCCTTGTGCATCATATCATGAAACAAGGTAGTCATAGCACGTTGATACGTGGCTCCGGCGTTCTTCAAACCGAAGGGAATCACTCGATAACAGAATGTTCCCTAAGGTGTGATGAATGTTATCTTCTCCAAATCCTCGGGTGCCATTTTGATCTGGTTATAACCGGAAAATCCGTCCATAAATGAGAAGACATTGAATTTAGTTGTATTGTCTACCAACATATCAATATGTGGTAGAGGAAAATCCTCTTTTGGACTAGCTTTATTCAAGTCTCTATAGTCCACACACATTCAGACTTTTCCATATTGGCCACCCATTGAGGATATGTAGAAGTCACCAGAAACCCCGCATCAATTTGCTTCTGAACTTCTTCTTTGATCTTCACTGCCATATCAGGGTTAGTTCTTCTGAGCTTCTGCTTCACAGGCACACACTCAGGCTTCAAAGGCAGGAAATGTTGCACGATATCAGTATCTAGACCAGGCATGTCTTCATATGACCAAGCAAAGACGTCGACATATTCTCGTAGCAACTCAATCAACCCCCTCTTGACAGACTCTTCAAGGAGTGCCCCAATCTTCACTCCGCGAACACAATCTTCAGACCCCAACTTGACTGTTTCCAGATTGTCAAGATTTGGCTGAATGATCTTCTTTTCGTGCTAAAGCAGACGGGTAATCTCATCAGGAATCTCTTCAACATCATCTTCTTCTGCCTTAAATACAGGGAACTCAAAGTTGGGAGATGGTGTTTGTCATACCCCGATTTTGGTCCTGAATTTTTTATGTTTTTTATTTTTGTTTAGCATGCTTGGCCTAACCTTACTTTGGTTTTATATGAGGATTGGTCTTGATCCAAAGTCATGGTGTTGTTCATGTGATTGTTAATGCACATATGGTCTTGGTCATCCGAACAACCAACCTTCTTGTGTCACAAGCCAATTGCCAATCATGCCACTTGATTCATGAATATCCCTTTCAAATCCTAATCTTATACCATCATTTCATGGCCTTGTTAACACATACTACCAGTCAAGTCATGTTCTTTTCAAAGTCAAGCACTCAAGTCATAAAATAAACCAATTGTAAAACAAATTTCAAACCATTTCAATTCATTTCACATCATTCTAAACCATCACATTTGATTCTACATAAAAAAAAAGGGGTACAAGTCTTGACAGTTTTGACCAATTGTTGACTTTGGTCAACAGTTGACTTTTTGGTCAACATTGACCAAAGTCACCCAAAACCCAAAAGCCTTAATTTTCACCACAATCATCAATCATTTGTCCATTTACAAGAAAAATGCAAATAAAATTGAATTTTAACCAATTGTTGACTTTGGTCAACAGTTGACTTTTTGGTCAACTTTGACCAAAGTCAACCTTATGCCATTGGTCATCCCTAATCATTAAATGGATGGCCATAACTCTCATTCCATTATCCATGTCCATGTTATCTTTGGTTTAACCACTTGTGCTTGGCTTCTTCACTTTAATGGCAACATGGTCACACCTTGAACCTTTGGAATCTTGCTTTGCCAATTAACTTCCATCATGCTGCATTTGCCCTGCTATACCAACCTTCTGCAACGCCTAACCTGCACAGACCAAAGTCATAACCAACATTAAGGTCAATCCATGAAGTGTTGCTAATATGCCATGACCTAAAACCACAAGTGTTGTCAATGGCCAAGCATAAACCTGCTGATGAGCACTGCCTTGGACGGTTGGTTGAAAATGTGCGTTTCCAGATTGATTCAAATTTTGTTAGTGCAAATCATTGCAGAATATACAGGACCAAGGTTACTAATGAAAATATGGAGAATACCACTTCAATATTCTTGAAAGATATGAGCACAAATGGTACTTACCTTAACTGGGAGAAGTTGAAAAAGAATAGTGCTGCTGTCAAAGTCTGCCATGGTGATATTATTTCATTTTTCTGCTCCTCCTCATAATGAAGTTGCATTTGCTTTTGTATATCGAGAGGTGCATCTTTCAAATCCAGTACCAGACAATGCAGTTGCTAAACGAAAAGCAGAGGATTTTGTATCTGAAAACAAGAGATTGAAAGGTTTGGGCATTGGTGCTCCTGAGGGTCCTATATCTCTTGATGATTTTCGAAGCCTACAAAAATCAACTGGCATGTTCTCAAATAGGAGCTAGACAATGATGCACCATAATTCTCCATCACACCAATCCAGCTTTGAACCTGTCATGGAACATGCTAACAAACATTCAAGCATGCATGTTCATTAACAATGTAACAAGACCTAAAGCATTAACATGAACCAAGTTACATGGTCTGTCAATACTGATCCTGCAACAACACACATAAACCTACCAAGTAATGCACCATAACCAAATGCATGAGAATCACAAATTGACCTGCCACAATGAGGCTGCAATCATCAGCAAGCCAGAGTCCAAACACAACAAGTACACGGCAAGGCAATGGTAGTTCAGCAACAATGTTTCAAAATCTGCAATGCAAAAAAGACTTCCAATCCAAACATAATCCTGCAATAGCCCACGCCTCCAAAGTTAGGCCTACAACAAATGATCAAGAGCAATAACCAAGGAGTTAAAACAGTTCAGCAAGGCCAACCAATTTGTTGCAAAAATAACTTGTCCAAGTCAGAATGTGACTTCATGCTGCAACCTCTTGATCTCCTACTAGAAGTCCAAAGAATGGCCATTGGAAAGTTTGCTGCAATCCTGGTTCATAACTTTCAAACCTGACCACAAACATCATAAAAAACAATTCAAACAATATCATGCCAAGTCCAAGAGCCAATGCTAGTGCTCTCATTACCCTCACTCAAAAAAACACAATCCTGATCTCCTTTAGACAGATACAAACGGTCCTAACTCCTGTTAACAAAAGCAAACTCATTAACAAGGAGTTTGTTAAAAACAGCTTTTGTTTGGTGTTTATGGTTGGGATTATTGGAACTATCATATGGAGCAACAATCAGACACTACAACTTCGATGTGGAATACATGATAAAAAAAAACAGAGTTGTAATCAAACCAATGCTCCATTTAATTCACTGCAGTAAAAAGGATAAAGTAATTAGCAAAGGCAGTAATTCAGGGAATATCCCAAAAAAGGAATGAAGACAAATTTCAAAGAGAAAGTGTAGGCCTGTTTACCTTTTTGTCGAATTTAACAATAAATAGGACAACCCAATTTCTGAGGATCAAAAGGAGTTTTACAGAGGTGCTCTTTTGGAACCCAAGGGACCAATTCGAAACCCTAAGCTGTGAACATAAATAGGAAAGGCAAATCAGTGAGAGGGGGGAATCAGAAAAAGGAGGCGAAAATCTCAAACAAAAAACCCTAAAATCCCAAAATCGGATACCTAGATTGGGAGGCCAACTTCTTCACGCCTTTCACCACCGCCGTGACACTTTGTGAGAATTTCTTTCCTTTTTTCCTTTTATCATTTTCATGTATTTGTTGATAGATTCGGTGAGAGTGATGTGAGTGTGAGAGAGATGTTGAGAGTTGAGAGAGAGCGATTTTGAGAGCGATCGAGAGAGATGAGTGTTTGAGAGGAACGCCGTTTGGGAACGGCGAAGGTGGAGAGAGGTGTGAGCTAGAGAGATTTGGAGAACGAAAGTTGGGGAGGAGGACGATTGGGTTCTGGGAATCCCATCTGCGTCCTCACTTTTTTCTTTTTTTTTTATTATTTACTATTTGTTCTTTCCTAAACAGACTATTAAATCCCATTTTAAGTGACCATTTAGTTTCCCTTAGTTGGTCATTAATTTTGGTTTATGAGTATTTAGTAACATATTTATGGTTATCTTTACCAATTAATTTATTCCTTTTGAAAAACCAACAGCTAGGTGGTCCAGTAATATTAGTCCATCCCATTTTAATTGATTTGTTTTCTAAACTATCTCTAGCTAGTTCTGTTTATATACCCAAGTTGTTATTAGATGATAACTAATGATAAATGGCCTAGTGGAGGGAGGGTAGTTTCATAATCTTAAGTGGAGAGGGTTCAATACTCATGTGTAGCTTTTTTTTGTTTAGTATTTTATTTTTCTTTTAGCATTTTATTTTCCTTTAGTATTCTATTTCTTTTAACATTTTTTTGTTATGTTTATGCTTTATTATTTTCATAGTTTCCTTATCATAACATAGATTTGTTTTCTTTTAATTTCATCATTTATTCAAAACCATTTTAAAACTATTAAAA
This sequence comes from Lathyrus oleraceus, assembly GCF_024323335.1. Classification (NCBI taxonomy): domain Eukaryota; kingdom Viridiplantae; phylum Streptophyta; class Magnoliopsida; order Fabales; family Fabaceae; genus Lathyrus; species Lathyrus oleraceus. Next base: position 193,043,101 of record NC_066584.1, on the reverse strand, counting down.
TCATATTTTTCTCGATTCAATGTCGAGCCCTTTTTCACACCCTTGTAAGTCGATTGCTTTTAAGCATCGCCATCAACCTCACATAGCTTACTCTTGGGCTTTCTTACAATGAGCCGGTTCTCTTGCACTTAGACTCATATTTCGCATCATTTTGTTGTTTGGGCCCGATTTAATTATTTCATGATTTTTGACAACCCCCATTCATAACAAATGTATCCCTCTCCCATGAAATGTATAATATTTATTCTTTCATTCTTTATTCATCTGTTAATACAAGAATTAAAATGAACATTCGATAACCATTTCAAAGCAAGATAAAAACCTCGATCCAACGCCGAGTAATCATTTTTCAAAACCTAACAGAACTAGCACGTACTCATCCACCCTTTTGTAAGTCGATTGCTTTATGCATCGCCATTAACTTTGTAAGTCGATTGCTTCATGCATCGCCATCTACCTTTATTCCTAGCACTTCTCCTTGCTCCACTAGTCAATTCTTGTTCCGATTAGGTAGCACCCATTAGATAGAACCCTTTTGTATGATAACATAGGTAGGACTCCCTTATTCTTTTGCATGCTAACATTAGGTAGATATTCCCATTTGTAAATCCTAACACTTAAGTACATATTGCATGACAACTCTAGGGCAGAGCTTCCCCCACTTCTAGACCTTTCCGAGCGTCTCCGATCTTGTGGCATGTAGTCCGTCCTATTGCAAAGAGGTAACTGCCTAAGACTCGATTCAGCGAGCTGCGACACCTACTGCTAGGACGTGAACACATTGCCCACTCTCCTTTGACACAACTGGTGTCCTCCTTTGTAAGTCCATGTTCAGATGGCAATCCCTATGTAGCCGAACTACGTAAACTCTGATTCTCATGTTCAGATGAGATACGTAGGCACAAGATGCGAGGTCTTGCCGAGTTTGACTAACGACTAACAACTAATCCTTGTTTGCTTTCGCCCTTGTTGCGATCCTTTCTCTCGCCCTCGTTGCGATCGAGACCTTTCCCTTTCTCTTTCCCTAGTTGCAATCGAGACCTTTATTCCCGTAGTTAGCTGAACTACGTTTTGCTCTGATTCTCATTCCCGATGAGATACGTAGGCATAAGACGCGACGTCTTAGCAAGCACACTCCTCTTTAACCCATAGGTAGCCGAGCTACGAAGACTCTGATTCTCATTCCAGATGAGATACGTATGCAATGGATGCGACATCCGTGCGAGTCATTTTCTTTGACCCTCTCTTTTAGTAAATAGTACATTAGATAAACACACACCCTTTAGACAAGAACAACAAGAGTGGATCCCGTAGAGTACTACGGATGCGTAGGGGTGCTAATACCTTCCCTTCGCATAATCGACTCTCGAACCCAAGATTTGGTTGCGAGACCTTGTCTTTTCCTTTCCTTCCTCCAGGTTTACTTCGAGCGTTTCCTTTCCCTCCTTTGGGATAAATAACGCACGGTGGCGACTCTTCTGTCATTTTCTTTCGCCGGTTGTTTTTTTCGCACCTCTGTATTTTTCAGGTTGCGACAGTGTTGGATCATTATGTTCAATGGGTTTGATCAACCTGTATAATGATTTTGGATATAAAAGAAATTTCAAATTTCAAACAAAGCAAATCATTATGCAGATGAAAATATTGTTTTTATTCTCTTTTTTAGGGTTTTTTGGTGATCACCAATTTCATGCAAAAAGAAAAAAGGTTTTTTTTTTGGAAAAACAAACATTTAACATGTAATTATTGAATGAATATCATTGTATTAATGTGCCAACAATGTCATCACTTATCTTTTTGGAATGGGAGAAGGGTTTTTAAACAAAAGTGAACACATTACGTGGACTTATGGACTACTGTTGGAACATCAACATCGACCCAATTATTGCAGACTCCTCCAGGGATGACAAAGTTGCCAGAATCTTCCTCTGCATCATCTTCCACGATAGTAGCTATCTCTTGGTATTCGACCGGGTGGATGAAACCTCCACTCTGGAACAACCCATGCTCGTTGAAAGTGCCTGAAGAGTACCATATGCCAGCCCGGGATTTATTGTCTTCCAGCTTAATCATTTGTCCTAAACCAGTAGTTGCGCCATGCTCAATGGCCAACTTCGCATGATTATAGGAAGCAAATGAAGAAGGTATTTTCCTTAAAGGCTCAACAACAGATAAGGCTTGGAACGGAGTCCCAACCTCATCCTCAGCATCAATATAAGAAAAGGAAGACAAATGGCTTACCAAGAGAGCCTTCTCTCCCCTATCACCACCAACTTCTTATTCTTAATGAATTTTAACTTTTGGTGTAGGGTGGATGTCACGGCGCCTGCCTCGTGAATCCATGGTCTGCCAAGCAAGCAGCTATATGATGGGTGAATAGCCATGACCTGGAAAGTGATCTGGAAATCACTAGGTCCAATCTTGATTGGGAGCTCAACCTCACCAATCACAGTTTTTCTAGATCCATCAAATGCCTTCACAACCACTCCACTCTGCCTCATGGGAGGCCCCTGGTAGGAAAGTTTCGCCATAGTGGATTTTGGAAACACATTTAGCGATGATCCTGTGTCTACCAACACATTAGACAAGACATCATCCTTGCAGTTTATGGAAAACACGACCACTGCGGGTCACACCACTGACATCAGATATACTTACAATAGAAGTGGAGGGAAATGACACCTCCTTCCCATCTTCTAACGCAATTGCGTTATATATGTAGGGAACAACTCTATCCGAAGAGTAGGGGACAGGGCCCGCTGGCTTGATAATAAGAGAGGGAGAAACCTTCTTCTTGCTGCCATCATATTTGACAAAAACAGGTTCGGGTATTATGAAAATAGGGGATATAACATTCATTTCATCCTTATCACGATTCTGAAGTATCTCGATCACACCCTGATCCAGCATCTCTTGGATGTCGATCCTGACTTGGCGACATCCTCTCTTATTGACAATGCATACTCGACATCTGTCATGATCATGGTCATAATGACTATATCCACATAATAGTCTTTGCATCTCGACCAACGACTGCCTAATATGACTGACATATCGGACTTTGTACTTGCCAGGGCAACCCTGAACCATGTTTACAGTAGACTTCCCATGCTCGGGCAATGGGTTCTTCTTCACATTCGGACCTACGTCCTCGAAAAACAAGATCCCACTTCTAACAAGGTCTTGAACCTTGGCCTTCAGGGGATAACAGTTCTCCACTTCATGTCCGGAAGCACTGGAATGATATACACAATGAAGCTCTGGCTTGTACCACCACTGAGGGTTGGTTGGTACAGCGGGTGGGTCGCGCGGAGTAATCAGCTTCCTGTCTATCAAAGACGGGTAGAGTTCAGCGTAGGTCATTGGAATTGGATCAAAAGTGACCCTCTTCCTATCGTAGTTGGTGCTGGTATTGTTGTTGTTTCGAGGCTGGTAGGCCTGCTGTTACGGATGTTGTTGTTGTTGTTGATATTGTTGATGTTGTTGTTGTTGTTGCTGATAATGTTGAGTTTCCCTGAAGGCAGGTGCTATATGAGCCACCTGGTGCTGGTTACTAGCAGGGCACACAGTCTTCCTCTTCACAGAGGGTCTTCTCTTGACATGGGAGGACACATCATGTGCCTCCCCCTCCTTCTTCTTTGCAAAGGCCCATAACGCTTCACAGAAGAGCCTTCATCTTTGGCCAGACGTCCTTCACAGACTCCTTCTTCTAGCCTCATCCCCATGTTCACCATTTCGGTGAAGTATGAGGGAGCACTAGCTATCATCCGCTCGTAGTAGAAAGAGCTTAAAGTCTTTAAGAAGATCTTTGTCATTTCTTTTTCTTCGAGTGGGGGCACAATCTGTGCGGCCAATTCACGCCACCTCTGGACGTACTCCTTGAACGTTTCCTTCTCCTTCTGGGACATAGCCCTCAGCTGGTCCCTATCGGGAGCCATATCAACATTATACTTGTACTGCTTGACGAAAACTTCGCCAAGGTCGTTGAAGGAACGGATGTTCGCACTATCCCGACCCATATACCATCTTAATGCGACACTGGACAAGCTGTCTTGGAAATAGTGGATGAGGAGTTGATCGTTGTCAGTTTGAGTTGACATCTTACGTGCGTACTGTAGCACCTCAAATTTGCCCCCCTCATTCATGCATTCATTTTTAGGTCGTTTAACATTTCATATTGCATTTTATCATGTCAATCAGAATTAGATCCAAGAAGCTTGAATATCATCCAAGACACTTTGTGGTTTCTATCTGGGTGAGCAGTCAACACAAGGGAATGACTTGAGTTACTTCCAACATGTTCAAATGGGGTCTATTCATCATTCGACATACTACTCTTGAAGGAACAAAGGTCCAGCGCACAGGTTACAAATTTGGAAAGATGACTTGAACTGTCATGCTCGCTAGGCGAGCAGAATGGTTTGCCTAGCGAGCCACCAGAGTCTGAACTGTCATGCTCGCTAGGCGAGCAGATTCTTCGCTAGGCGAAGCCTACGCATTTTGAAAATAAAAAATATAACAGAAAGGATTTTGGACTTGGACTCTCTCATTTGAGCCCACAAAGCCACGAAAATCAGGGTATAAATTCTGAAAATTTCATTGAGCCAAACCCTATTCTATTCCTATTACCCTAGAAGAAAAAGGAGAGAGATTCTAACTAACTCAGAGCAGCCTCCAAAGACTGAAGGGATCACCTCTACCAATTCCATCTCATATAAACCCTAAGATTGTTCTGCAAACCCAACGGTGCAATTCAATTTCATTCGATCTCTCCAATCAGGTTTGCCTTATTCCCATTACTTTACGCTTTTAATTTGAAATTCCTAAAGCATGAGGTATTATGGTTGAATCCGGGAGAGTGGGTATAGCTAGGTTTCACATGTGGGTTTAGATATGCATGAATGTGTAAAACAATGCCTTGAATGTTTGACCACTTAATTTCTGAAATCGTACTGTTATCCATGGAAAATCCAGAACCCGCAGGCATTCGATAGCCGTATCGCTAGGCGAGCCTGCAGCGAAGCTTCGCTAAGCCTTCGCTAGGCGAAGCAATAGCGATCGCGACAGTAGCTGATTTTTTTCTGTTTGCTCTCCAATCTGTTTCACGCTTTGTTATGACATGCTTTCTATTGCCTCCGGGCACATGTTTTAGTATATATGTCACGTCTTGATGTGTGGATCCTTACACTCTGACCTTGAGTTTTAATACCCTTTTGATGCATTTGTTTGACGAGAGGTTTAGGCCTCCTATTCTTGGTTGCTTTTTGTGAGCTTTTTGTGAGCTTTAATAGCATGATTCATGTGGTTTCTATGATTCTTCTGTTTGGTGTAACTCTTGATTGCACCCTATCTTGTTATCCTAACTTGTTTGTTAAGTTTTTTGTGAGGGCTCACATGATTCCTGAAGAGATAGCTTGCTTGGTATTCCATTTTATTTGTGGGATACCATTTGGAGATTTATTCTAATTGCTTTGCTGACTTGTTTTCTTTGATGGTGCTAGCCTGAGAGATCTCTGGGTTTCTTATTTCTTTAGTTGCTGTTACTTCAGATCTTTATCCGTGTGGTAGATCTCTTGATCCCTTTTACATCTTTCCCGCATTTTACCGCTTTCTTAGCTGGAAGACCTCGATAGGAGGCAATGTTTTGTGTGTTTACTTTTGTGCCCAAAGACCTCCAAGAAGAGGAACCAGTGCTAAAGACCTCCACGAAGAGGCAATTGACGGATGAAAGGGATTAGTAGTCAATCCCCCGTTATTCAGTGTGTCGTTCTTTATGCTCGCACTACGTGTCGATGCTTCAGAACGAAAGCCCAAGATCTTTTGTCCGGTCAGTCAGTGGAGAGGGTTCCATCTTTCTGAATCCCCACTTTTTGTCATGAGCTCACCCTGTCCAGGGTTAAGAGCTATGAGGTCTTACCCTCATTACCCTTTGATCTGCTCACCCTGACGTCCAATGTCAGTGGTTAAGAGCCCAGTTGATTACCTTTCCATGGCTTGTTTGTCGAGGTTGATATGACCCCTCTTGACTAAAGCCCTACCCATGTATGTTGAGCCCCCTTGTTGGCGTGTTTACTTTATGCATGTTTGTTTTGTATGGTGTGATCGTCTCCCCATAGGATTGCTAGGCTTCGTATAGTCTCTCGTTTGCATGTCAATTAAGGTAGCATGGTTCCTTCGTCTAGGACTTCCTTTTTTGCATGAGCAATCCTAAAACACAAACAAACTCATTGATTTTTCTTCTCCTAAGAACACGTTAACTCCTTCTACTACAGGCGAGTAAGTCTCCAAAGGTTGAGCATCCGGTAGATTGCGTAGTAACGTCGTTCACCTAAAAAACACAAAATAAACAAATAGGTTAGCCGAACTACGTTTCGCTCTGATTCTCATTCCAGATGAGATACGTAGGCATAAGACGCGATGTCTTAGCCAGCACACTCCTCTTTAACCCATAGGTAGCCGAGCTACGAAGACTCCGATTCTCATATTCAGATGAGATACGTATGCAGTGGCTGCGACATCCGTGCGAGTCATTTTCTTTTGATCCCTCTTTTAGTAAATAGTACATTAGATAAACCCACACCCTTTAGACAAGAACAACAAAAGTGGATCCCATAGAGTACTAGGGATGCGTAGGGGTGCTAATACCTTCTCTTCGCATAATCGACTCCCGAACCCAAGATTTGGTTCCGAGACCTTGTCTTTTCCTTTCGGTTTTCCAGGTTTACTTCGAGCGCTTCCTTTCCCTCCTTTGGGATAAATAACGCACGATGACGACTCTTCTGTCATTGTTTTTTCGCCGGTTGTTTCTTTTCGCATTCCCTTTTTTAGGCTGCGACAGCTGGCGACTCTGCTGGGGATCCGGTTTCCCTAAGCGAGTCCCTCCTAGCTTTTGTAGTTTTCTTGTTTATTGGGTGTTTATTCTTTTGTACAGTTATTTAGTTACCTGCTTTACCTTATTGCATTCATGTACATATGTCTGCTGTATCTGTGGGTTCTGTTGGGTTGTTTGTTTGTTGGGGTGGGATGTTCTATGAGATAAGTCCACTACCCAGGCTTGAGCGTACACACAGGTTTTAGAGTGGATAGTCATGAGGCTTGCGTGGCATGTTGCTACGTTAAGTCGTTCATGAAGACCCACATTCCAGACGAGGTTTCTTTTGGATATATTCTGTCCTATGGGTGTTCCGTAACGACAGATGTTCCTTTAGAAATCGTCGACTCTGGTGACCATTCCCCGAGAACTCAGTCGAGGCCTCTCCTCCGAGACGAGTTTATGTTAGCTCTGGTGGGCGCATTGTTGCTGCTCAATCCGAGGACCCCGAGACTGGGAACTTGCTTTAGGATATCCTGTTGAGGGGAGTCAGTGGAGGTCTTTTATCCCGTAATAATGCCAAACCTTCAGTGGTAAACGTATTATTCTCGACCGAAGGACCGAAGTTGACGAACTTCTGTTCTTAGAACCTACCAGTGAGGGGCGGGCTAAATTCAGGAAACCTCAACCTTCAACCAACCCGGTTTTCTGGAGCAGAGTTTTGATCTGGTATTATGTTCCTCAGTGGATTTCTCTTCAAATAGTGCAACCCGACAGATGTTCAAGCAGATACCGTAATCCTGATTTCCATGTCACTGCATTGCATCACATCATTTTGCATTCATATCATTTAACACATGTTTATCTATTACTAGGGGTTTACATCTTCCTCTTGATTCCGGTCGGGGTTTTCTGGTTCTCTTAAGATGGACATTGGCAGAAAGAGACACGTCGCCTACAAGTTTCCTGTGGTTTATTTGGAGCCTATTCAACAGCTGATGAAGTGAATGGATCATGATTCTCTAGAAGGGTTCTGGAAGGATTACGGTTTGATTCTAAGTTTCGTCACGGTTCTCTCCAAAGATCAACACGATGCTCTCTTTACACTGCTACAGTTCTATGACCCTCCATTGAGGTGTTTCACGTTCCCAGATTATATTTTGGTCCCTACTTTGGAGGAGGTTTCCAGTTTTCTCAGAGTTCCTATCAAGCCGCAGTTGCTATTCTATAGTTCCGAGTTTCTGCCCGATCTCAGCATGGTTGCTTCAGCCACATATTTGGGGAAATCAGTCTTGAAGGCTAATATGTGTCAGAAGGGAGGAGTTAGTGGTTTTCATTTGAGTTTCTTACCGGGAGAAGCAAAGAAGAAGCTTGAAGATGGTAACCAGAGGGGTTTCAATGTTGTGTTGGCTCTTTGTGTGTATGGGATTGTCCTGTTCCCTAATGTGGTGAAATTGTGGACGTGGATGCCATACGCCTCTTCGTGTTGGGAAATCTAGTGCCGACCTTGTTGGGAGATTTCTTTCATTCAGTGCATCACAGGAATGAGAATAGAAGGGGAGGATTGGTGAATTGTTGCGCGCCTTTGTTTTATAAGTGGTTCAGTTCCCACCTACCCAAGTCAGGAGCGTTCGTTGATGTCAAAAACTCGTTGAGTTGGTCAAAGACACTGATGGGGATAAGAGCTAAAGATATTTCTTGGTGGTCAGACCGGAGCTTGCTTCGGGCAGATATTATTCATAGTTGTGGGAACTTCCCGAATGTACCATTGGTAGGAAGAAGAGGAAGTATCAACTACAATCCTTCTCTGGAAGTCAGACAGTTTGGATATGCTTTAAGAACTCCGCCTTTGGAAAAAGATGTGGAAGAATCTCTGTTTTTCCACTCTTCATCTGATTTGACTGTATCCCGTAAAGCAGCTGAGGCTTGGCTCAAGGTGATCAAGAGAGGAAGAATTGTGCTTGGGAAAGGAGATTGTAGAACTTACCCTCAGTATGAAGAGTGGCTTCAAGGGAGAGTCGAAGAGTTTGGTCTGCCGTTTCCTATTGAAGAACCTTTGTATCCACCTACTCCTGAGCAGTCAACAATGATGAGCCGAGAGGAGTATGACAAATTGAAGAATGCCATGAAGGAGCTTCAAACTGAAAACTCGGAGTTAAGTGGGAAGCTGCAAGACTATATGCGTCAATTCCATGAGGCGGAATATCAAAAGGGGGAAGCTATCAGGTTGCAAGGGGAAGTAGAGAGGAAATTAGTTGTGGAGGTGGACTTCTTCAGGAAAACTGACGAAGCCTTGGGATCATCCAGTTCTGAGTTGAGGAGAGTCAAACAGCAGTTAACAGATGCTCATGGTAAGTTAGCTGGTTGGCAAGAGCAATGGGATACATTTTCAGCTTCTAGGAAGGTAAAGGAGGAGGAGATGGTGGCCGAATTGACTGGTCAGATGGAGAAGTTGAAGATTTTGCTGAACGAGAAGAACAATGAGCTTCTGTGCGCCCGTTCAACCAATGGTTATATCACATATCAACTCAACAAAGCTCAAAAACAGATTGAGGAACTCAAAGTGCTGGCGGGTTTGAAGAAATCCAGACTTGAAGAGGTATTCGGAGAAGATGATGGGAATTACTACAGAGAGCACATCAACGAGATGGGTGGAGTTATTCACAAGAGGAATCTGCTTATCCGGCGTTTGACAGAATCTCTGGATCATCCTGACACAGTGGCACTACTGGATGAAGTGAGGAGCAGTCCTTATGGGTTGTATACAAGAGGCTGATTCCTGATTTTTGTTCCTCTCTTTACTTATTGTATTGTAGTTATAATCCATAGGCTTATTGTGGAGATCCTTTTTCGATGAACTATTGGCTAAGGCCTTTCCCTTCTTGAACCCATTTATATAATGGTTTTCCTTATTGCATCTCGATCTCAGAAGTTTATCCACAATTCGGTCTTCTTGCGCTTTCTGTCGGATGTGAGACTGGAATCAAGGGGGTAGAATACCCGTTGGAATTGATAAACATGTCATTGCATTTACATATTCATTTGCATATCTTGCATAACAGGTACCGTTGCGGTGTTCTTATATTATTTGGTGTTCACTAGCAGGATAGCTGACTCAGGCATTCATCGGTACGGTACCCGCAGAAACCAGCAGAGAGTAATGGAAAGCTTTCAAGTAGATCTAGCAGAGATGAGGACCAACATGGCCCAATTCATGAGTATGATGCAAGGGGTAGTGCAAGGGCAAGAGGAACTCCGAGCCTTGGTCCAGAGACAAGAAACTGTGATTCCCCCTATCGGTCAGAATCCGCCAGAAGAGACCCCTGTCGATGACGCTGCTGTTACCAACCCTGTCAACAACCATGCTAATGGTGACGAATTGCGTGGTATTAGAATCAATGGACAACCCATCATTACAAAAGCTGCTAATGCTCGAGCGGCACGTGCTCCAGTTCACCATCCTTCTCATTTGGTTGACAAGCAAGAAGATATGTTCACCATTCCCAGTGATGATGATGAATTTGGAAAGGCGGAAGAGAGAGAAAGAAAGGTCGACGCCCTTGCTGAAAAGATTCGTGCCATGGAGTGCCAGAATTCTTTGGGTTTTGATGTTTCTAATATGGGTTTAGTTGATGGTTTGAGGATCCCATACAAGTTCAAAGCGCCCTCCTTCGACAAGTACAATGACACTTCTTGTCCCCGAACTCATGTGAAAGCTTACTACCGGAAGATATCCGCTTATACTGATGATGAAAAGATGTGGATGTACTTTTTCCAAGACAGCTTGTCTGGAGCATCTTTGGATTGGTACATGGACTTGAGAAAAGAATCTGTCAGAAGCTGGAGAGAGTTAGGTGAAGCTTTTCTGAGGCAGTACAAGCATAACATGGACATGGCTCCGAGCAGAACCCAGTTGCAGAGTTTGTTTCAAAAGACCGGTGAGAGTTTCAAGGAATACGCCTAGAGGTGGCGTGAACTAGCTGCGAGAGTACAACCTCCGATGTTGGAGAGAGAATTGACATATATGTTCATTGGAACCCTGCAAGGTGTTTTCATGGATCGTATGGGAAGTTGCCCATTTGGTAGTTTTTCGGATGTTGTGATTTGCGGAGAAAGAACTGAAAGTCTTATGAAAGCGGGAAAAATCCAAGACCCTGGTTCTTCAAGTTCTTCAAGTGCTAAGAAACCATTTTCAGGGGCACCCAGAAGGAGAGAGGGTGAGACAAATGCTATACATAATCAGAGAAATGGAAACAGAGGACAACAATACCGTCAAGTTGCTGCTGTGACTATTCCAGCAACCCCACCTTAACAACAACAAAGAGGACAGCCACAACAACAACAACAACAACGCCAATTCCAACCTAGACAAAGAATGCTAGATCGTCATTTCGATCTGTTGCCGATGACTTATGTTGAATTACTCCCTGAACTGCTCAGGTTAAAGTTTGTTGAACTTCGCACTATGGCTCCATTAACAAGGATTCCCGCTGGTTATGATGCTAATGTCCGCTGTGATTTTCATTCTGGTGCGCCAGGGCACCACATCGAGAATTGTCGGGCTTTTCACCATAAAATCCAAGACTTGATCGATGCCAAGACGATTAACTTCGCTCCTACTCCGAATGTGATGAATAATCCTATGCCTTAGCACCCAGAGTAAACAGTGTGGAAGATGGGGAAAATTTGAACTTGGTAGTCGATGTTAATGACGTTCAGACTTCGTTGTTTGTAGTGAAGGAACGTCTGCTCAGAGGGGGAGTATTCCCGGGGTATGACAAGACTTGTTCAGATTGTGGTAATCATGAAAACGGTTGTGTGAAATTGAAAGAAGGTATCCAGGAATTGATGAATGAAGGTTGTTTACAGTTTGATCGAGTGGTGAAAGACCGTGGAGAAGTATCAACTGTTACCATTTACTTCACACCGTCAGAAGGTCCTGCACGTGCTCCAAGAACTATTAGCGCGCCTGTGACTATTGGTACTCCTGTGACCGTAGCTGCGCCCGTGACCATATCTGCTCCGGTGACTGTTGGTGTTCCCGTGATTGTTAATGCTCCAGTAACTATTAGTACTCCTACCACCATTGCTGCTTCTAGTGGAAGACTTTATGAGAATAGCAGAGCAATTCCGTGGCAATATGACAATGCTTCTTGCAGAAATAGAAGACCAGAGAATCAGACCAGATCAGCAAATGAGACTCTAGTAACAGTCGGTTCGGCTGTGGGTAATATGGGAGGACCCAGAGGATTTACGAGAAGTGGTCGTTTGTTTGCACCACAAGTTCCAAAGGAAAACATGTTGTAGTTGAAGACGAACCAGTGCGAAAGGAAGTGGCCGAGAATTCTTTTGAGAAGGACGTGGAGCAATTTATGAGAATTATCAAGAAAAGTGATTACAAGATCGTGGATCAGTTGAACCAGACACCATCAAAAATCTCTATTCTCTCTCTGTTAATGTGTTCCGAGGCACATCGTAACGCCCTGTTGAAAATGTTGAATATGGCTTATGTGCCTTAAGAGATTTCTGTTAACCAGCTTGAAGGCATTATTGCAAATGTTAACACGAGACATGGTTTGGGATTCACGGATCTAGACTTGACACCTGAGGGTCGCAATCACAATAGAGCTCTGCATATCACGATGGAATGCAAAGGCGCCGTTTTGTCGCATGTTTTGGTTGATACCGGTTCTTCTTTGAATGTGCTGCCCAAAAAGGCTCTGAGTAAGCTTGATGCCGAAGGGGTTGTTCTCACACCAAGTGATCTTGTTGTCCGTGCTTTTGATGGATCCAAGCGATCGGTTTTTGGTGAAGTCACGTTGCCTGTGAAGATCGGCCCGGAAGTGTTTAACATTGTCTTCTATGTGATGGATATCCAACCAGCATATAGTTGTTTGTTGGGGCGTCCCTGGATACATGGAGCCGGAGCAGTTTCTTCGACTCTCCACCAAAAGCTAAAATATGTGTGAGATGGTCAGGTTGTGACCGTGTGTGGAGAAGAGGACATCTTTGTGAGCCATTTATCCTCCTTCAAATATGTGGAGATGGATGGCGAAATTCATGAAACTCTATGTCAAGCTTTTGAGACTGTCAGTATTGAGAAGGTGGCTTTTGTTGAACAGAAGAAACCAGGTACCTCGATTGCGTCCTATAAACAAGCTCTGAAGGTCATTCATTCAGGTAACGCGGAAGGCTGGGGCAAGATGATTGATGTGCCCATAAAAGAAGACATGTTTGGCGTTGGTTATCAGCCTTTTCAACCATCAGAGCAGGGTGTCCAGGATCAGAAAGGGCCATGTACTTTCACTAGTGCTGGATCGATGAATCACGGGGATGTCTTTGCAACAGACAATGAAGATGGTGACAATGTTTGTGATATGGATAATTGGGTGCGCCCGTGTGCTCCAGGGGAGAAGATCAACAACTGGACTGCTGAAGAAATAGTCCAAGTTACTCTTCAGACAAAGTAATTTTCTTCTGTTTTGCATTTTGCATGAAAGCCCTACGCTCTGCCCAAGGCGTAGTGGTTCATTGTAGGGCCACATCATGTTTTGAATTTTCAATGATTATCATCAATAAAGGACGTTTTGCAATTAAATTTGTGCTCATTGTCTTTTTTTTTTTTCGTTTTCAAAACCATAAAAATGGCAATGTTTTCTTTGTGGCTTTCTTGAACTCTTTTCTAAAACAAAGCATGAAACATCATTCGTGCAGAATTGATCTTGCGGATTCCATTAAAAACAGTTATGTTATGGCTCAGTATGACTTTGATAATCCCATTTACCAAGCCGAAGAGGAGAGTGAAGAAGATTGTGAACTCCCCAAAGAATTGGCCAGACTATTGAAACAGGAGGAAAGGGTCATTCAACCTCATCAGGAAGAGTTGGAAGTCATTAACCTTGGTACTGAGGACGCAAAGAAAGAGATCAAGATAGGGGCTGCTTTAGAGGAAAAGGTCAAGAGAGGGCTGATTGAAATGCTGCGAGAATATATGGACATATTCGCATGGTCGTATCAAGATATGCCTGGTTTGGATATAGATATTGTGGTGCACAAGCTACCTCTCAGAGAAGATTGTCCTTCGGTAAAGCAGAAGCTTCGCAGAACTAGTCCTGATATGGCTGTCAAGATCAAAGAGGAGGTTCAGAAGCAATTGGATGCAGGTTTTCTAGCAGTTACCAATTATCCCCCTTGGGTGGCCAACATCGTACCCGTGCCGAAGAAGGATGGTAAAGTCAGGATGTGTGTTGATTACCGAGATTTAAACAGAGCCAGTCCGAAAGATGACTTCCCATCACCTCACATTGATCTATTGGTCAATAACACTGCTCAGTCCTCGGTTTTCTCTTTCATGGATGGATTTTCTGGCTATAATCAGATCAAGATGGCGCCAGAAGACATGGAGAAGACGACATTCATTACACCTTGGGGCATGTTTTGTTATAAGGTAATGCCATTTGGATTGAAGAACGCCGGTGCTACCTACCAAAGAGCTATGACGACTCTCTTTCATGACATGATGCACAAAGAAATTGAAGTGTACGTGGGTGATATGATTGTGAAGTCTCAGACAGAAGAGGAGCACTTGGTAAACTTGCAAAAGTTGTTTGAAAGATTGAGAAAGTTCAAACTGAGGCTGAATCCAAACAAGTGTATATTTGGAGTGAGATCTAGAAAGCTGTTAGGTTTCATTGTCAGTAAGAAAGGGATTGAGGTTGATCCAGCGAAAGTAAAAGTTATTCAAGAAATGCCTGAACCAAGAACGGAGAAGCAGGTTCATGGGTTTTTAGGGAGGCTGAACTACATTGCACGGTTCATATCTCACCTAACAGCTACGTGCGAACCGATATTTAAATTGCTAAGAAAAGATCAAGCAATCAGGTGGAACGATGATTGTCAAAAAGCTTTTGATAAGATAAAAGAATATTTGCAGAAACCTCCAATTCTTATACCTCCAGTTCCTGGGAGGCCTCTGATAATGTACCTTTCAGTAACAGAGAATTCGATGGGGTGTGTATTGGGACAGCATGACGAGTCTGGTCGAAAAGAGCATGCAATATACTACCTTAGCAAAAAGTTTACCGACTGTGAAATAAGATATTCGCTGCTCGAGAAAACTTGCTGCGCTTTGGCATGGGCTGCTCTCCGACTAAGACAGTATATGTTGAACCATACTACCTTGTTGATTTCTAAGATGGACCCAGTAAAGTATATCTTTGAAAAGCCGGCTCTTACCGGACGAGTGGCTTGTTGGCAGATGATTTTGACAGAGTATGATATCCAGTACACGTCGCAAAAGGCCATCAAGGGTAGTATTCTGACTGATTACCTTGCCGAGCAACCAATTGATGACTATCAGCCGATGATGTTTGAATTCCCCGATGAAGATATCATGTACTTAAAGATAAAAGATTGTGAAGAGCCTCTTGTCGAGGAAGGACCGGATCCCGATGACAAGTGGACACTGATGTTTGATGGGGCGGTAAATGTGAATGGAAATGGTGTTAGGGCAGTACTCATTAATCCTAAAGGTGCACACGTACCTTTTTCCGCCAGATTGACTTTTGTAGTAACCAACAACGAAGCTGAGTACGAGGCCTGTATCATGGGGATTGAGGAAGCCATTGATCTAAGGATCAAACTATAGACACTTATGGAGATTCTGCGCTAGTGATTAACCAAGTCAATGGAGACTGGAATACTCATCAGCCGCATTTGATTCCTTATAAAGATTACACCAGAAGGATCCTGACTTTCTTCAAGACAGTAAAGTTGTATCATGTACCCCGAGATGAAAATCAAATGGCTGATGCCTTAGCCACACTATCTTCCATGATTAAAGTTCATTGGCAGAATCATGTGCCACACGTTGCTGTGAATCGACTCGAGAGGCCTGCGTATGTGTTTGCAGTCGAGTCTGTTATTGATGAGAAGCCGTGGTTTTATGATATTAAGAATTTCCTCAAAAGCCAAGAATATCCTGAAGGAGCGTCAAAGAATGACAAGAAGACACTGAGAAGGCTAGCTGGAAGCTTTTACTTGAACAAGGATGATGTGTTGTACAAGAGGAACTTTGACATGGTTCTGCTCAGATGCGTGGTTAGACACGAAGCAGACGTGTTAATACAGGAGGTACACGAGGGATCTTTCGGTACCCATGCTGGTGGTCATGCAATGGCCAAGAAGTTGTTAAGAGCCGGTTATTACTGGATAACCATGGAACCTGATTGTTTCAAATACGCTCGGAAGTGCGACAAATGTCAGATCTATGCAGATAAAGTGCATGTACTACCAAACCCTCTGAATATTTTGAATCCTCCTTGGCCATTCGCGATGTGGGGCATCGATATGATTGGAAAGATTGAACCTACTGCTTCTAATGGACATCGCTTCATCCTAGTCGCGATTGATTACTTTACCAAGTGGGTGGAAGCAGCTTCCTATGCCAATGTTACTAGACAAGTGGTTGCTCGATTCATTAAGAAAGAAATTATATGTCGTTATGGTGTTTCTGAGAGAATCATCACTGATAATGGTTCGAATCTCAATAATAAGATGAT
Source organism: Lathyrus oleraceus (assembly GCF_024323335.1). Taxonomy (NCBI): domain Eukaryota; kingdom Viridiplantae; phylum Streptophyta; class Magnoliopsida; order Fabales; family Fabaceae; genus Lathyrus; species Lathyrus oleraceus. The sequence goes on along the minus strand of NC_066584.1, from coordinate 193,026,730 downwards.
GAAAGAGCTTTGCAAAGACTTTAAGACCGAACACCATAATTCTTCTCCTTACAGATCAAAGATGAATGGTGATGTAGAGGCGGCAAACAAGAACATTAAGAAGATTGTGCAAAAGATGGTTGTGACATACAAGGATTGGCACGAGATGTTGCCTTTCGCTTTGCATGGGTATCGTACCTCAGTACGTACGTCAACCGGGGCAACTCCGTTTTCACTTGTGTATGGCATGGAGGCAGTCTTGCCAGTAGAAGTTGAAATCCCTTCTTTGAGGGTGATGATGGATGTAAAACTTGATGAGGCTGAGTGGGTTCAAGCCAGGTTTGATGAGTTAAATTTAGTTGAGGAAAAGCGATTAGCAATTGTGTGCCATGGACAACTATATCAGAGAAGGATGAAGAAGGCCTTTGATCAGAAAGTGCATCCTCGAAGCTATCAGATAGGTGACTTAGTTTTGAAGAGGATCCTTCCTCCCGGTACAGATAACAGGGGCAAGTGGACTCCGAATTATGAAGGTCCATATGTTATTAAAAAGGTCTTTTCTGGTGGAGCCTTGATGCTTACAACTATGGATGGTGAAGATTTTCCGTCTCTTGTGAATTCAGATGTAGTCAAAAAATACTTCGCATAAACTGACCCGCTGGACAAAAAAAGAAAGTCCAGGCAAAAAAGGGCATCCCGGAGAACCAAGAGAAAGAAAAGAAAAAGGTTTGGGAAAAAAGTTAGGGAGAAAGAATAAAAATAATATGTACACCCGGTAAGTCGAAAACCTGCAAAGGCGGCTTAGGCAAAAATGGGTATCCCGGTGGATTGAAAACCTGAAAAAGCGGTCCAGGCAAAAGAGAGATTAAAGCAAAGACTACAGTCTGAGTTATCTGTACTTGATCATCGCGTTTCAGTGTCTACCATCTTGAAGGATATGATCGGTCCGATCACTCTTCTCAGAAAGCAAAGAATTTGGGGAAAGCGAAGATCTATAAGTCATAATAGAATAGGGAAATAGTGGAATGCCGTGTTCACATTGCCAATAGGATAGTTTATTTTCTCTTTTGGCGCAATTACCTCTTCCTAGGAATTGCTTCCTGATGTATTTGCCTTTTATAGGCCATTTTCAATCAATAAAAGTCGTTATTGAGTCAAATTGCTCTCTTGTTTTTTTCTTTCATTTCTACTGTTTTGTTTGCAAAAAACGTCCGAATTTTTGATAAACATTGCATCTAAAAGCATGAAGGCTAGATAATGACGTGCGGAAAGATAAAACATCTGAAAATCATTTTGAATGTTGAGTACACTTGAGTATATTTTGTCCATACGATCCCCTGGGGCATGTGTGTCTTGCCGTTTTGCAGGTTACTATCTTTGATTGATGGCTAAAGCAGATGAGCCAAAGTTTGTTCGAAGGAAGACCCCGTCGTTTCAACACTGTCCAGTCGTGTAAGAAGTTGGGTCGTCTAAGTCAAGTTCAGAATTTATTTCCCCAGCATAGTCGAGAGGTTGGTGTTTTCCCAACAAGTGACTCCCCAGTTGAGTTGGTTTCTCTACCGTTCCGAGAATGTCAGATCAGTAAGTATCCTCAGCAGAATTGTTGTATGTCCCCACAGAGTCGGGAGATCGAATCAGAAATTGTGTGCTCTGTAAAGTGATCATTTGCTTTCCCAGCAGGAGTTTTCCTCCCTTTGCATCTTGCATATAGTAATCATCATTTGCATTCGCATTCTCAAATCGCGTAGCATTTCCATTCAGTGTGGAGCATTACACCATATAAAACTCAAACATATGCATACATGCATTAAGCCATATTGGCTCGTATCCCCAATAGTGACAAATCATTTTTTCACATCACTATAGCACATTTGCAGCAGTTGCTCTTGGCAACATTCAGAATCGATAATCCCAGTGAGATTTATTTTCCCACCAGTCCGTGAAAGGAAAGCTTGATTCTCTTCCGATTTAGTCCCCGACAAGTGTCTGCCTTATTATGACATATGTAAATGTCACCCTTGCGATACCGGTAAGTGTCGTATTGATCCCCATAAATGTCTGTACTTTTCTTTGGTGTCGGTAAACATCATTGATTCGAAGTCGGTAAACATCACCCGCTTGTTAACCATCGGTAAATGGTTTTTTCGTTCAAGATTCCCCAACGTCTTGGCTATCCGTAAATATCGAGTATTTCATTTTCGCCATCGGTAAATGGTTTTCGTTTCATAAGTATATTCTTTCCTTGGTGTCTGTAAACATCATTGTTCGATGTCGGTAAACATCGAGTTCCTTCCCAGTCATCGGTAAATGTCTGGTCTTGTTTCACTTTTAAACATCATTGTTCGATGTCGGTAAACATCGAGTTCCATCCCAGTCATCGGTAAATGTCTGGTCTTGTTTCACTTTTAAACATCATTGTTCGATGTCGGTAAACATCGAGTTCCTTCCCAGTCATCAGTAAATGTATGGTCTTGTTTCACTTTTAAACATCATTGCTCGATGTGGGCAAACATTGAGTTCCTTCCCAGTCATCGGTAAATGTCTGGTCTTGTTTCACTTTTAAACATATTTATTCGATGTCGGTAAACATCGAGTTCCTTCCCAGTCATCGGTAAATGTCTGGTCTTGTTTCACTTGCTCCTCCCCAGTGAAGCCTCCATCGGTAAATGGCCTCGCTTTCTTTGATATCGGTAAATATCAAATCTATTTTGAAGCCGCCATCGGTAAATGGCCTCGCTTTCTTTGATATCGGTAAATATCAAATTTGTTTTGAAGCCGCCATCGGTAAATGGCCTCGCTTTCTTTGATATCGGTAAATATCAAATTTATTTTGAAGCCGCCATCGGTAAATGGCCTCGCTTTCTTTGATATCGGTAAATATCAATTTCTGTTTTGAAGCCGCCATCAGTAAATGGCCCTGCTTTCCTTGATATCGGTAAATATCAAATTTGTTTTGAAGCCGCCATCGGTAAATGGCCCCTCTTTCCTTGATTAGTCACCTACAGAGTGCAAATTCTCCGGTTCTTTTGGTATTCAATCCTTATTTACCTTGGAAGTCTAATAGCCGTTGCTTTTATCCGCTCAGGTTCACAGTGGATTGAATAGGGGCAGCTGTAGCACCTCAAATTTGCCCCCCTCATTCATGCATTCATTTTTAGGTCGTTTAACATTTCATATTGCATTTCATCATGTCAATCAGAATTAGATCCAAGAAGCTTGAATATCATCCAAGACACTTTGTGGTTTCTATCTGGGTGAGCAGTCAACACAAGGGAATGACTTGAGTTACTTCCAACATGTTCAAATGGGGTCTATTCATCATTCGACATACTACTCTTGAAGGAATAAAGGTCCAGCGCACAGGTTACAAATTTGGAAAGATGACTTGAACTGTCATGCTCACTAGGCGAGCAGAATGGTTAGCCTAGCGAGCCACCAGAGTCTGAACTATCATGCTCGCTAGGCGAGCAGATTCTTCGCTAGGAGAAGCCTACGCATTTTGAAAATAAAAAATATAACATAAAGGATTTTGGACTTGGACTCTCTCATTTGAGCCCACAAAGCCACGAAAATCAGGGTATAAATTCTGAAAATTTCATTGAGCCAAACCCTATTCTATTCCTATTACCCTAGAAGAAAAAAGGAGAGGGATTCTAACTAATTCAGAGCAGCCTCCAGAGACTGAAGGGATCACCTCTACCAATTCCATCTCATATAAACCCTAAGATTGTTCTGCAAACCCAACGGTGCAATTCCATTTCATTCGATCTCTCCAATCAGGTTTTCCTTATTCCCATTACTTTACGCTTTTAATTTGAAATTCCTAAAGCATGAGGTATTATGGTTGAATCCGGGAGAGTGGGTATAGTTAGGTTTCACATGTGGGTTTAGATATGCATGAATGTGTAAAATAATGCATTGAATGTTTGACCACTTAATTTCTGAAATCATACTGTTATCCATGGAAAATCCAGAACCCGCAGGCATTCGCTAGCCGCATCGCTAGGCGAGCCTGCATCGAAGCTTCGCTAAGCCTTCGCTAGGCGAAGCAGTAGCGATCACGACAGTAGCTGATTTTTTCTGTTTGCTCTCCAATCTGTTTCACGCTTTGTTATGACATGCTTTCTATTACCTCCGGGCACATGTTTTAGTATATATGTCACGTCTTGATGTGTGGATCCTTACACCCTGACCTTGAGTTTTGATACCCTTTTGATGCATTTGTTTGATGAGAGGTTTATGCCTCCTATCCTTGGTTGCTTTTTGTGAACTTTAATAGCATGATTCATGTGGTTGCTATGATTCTTCTGTTTGGTGCAACTCTTGATTGCACCCTATCTTGTTATCCTAACTTATTTGTTGAGTTTTTTGTGAGGGCTCACATGACTCCTGAAGAGATAGCTTGCTTGGTATTCCACTTTATTTGTGGGATACCATTTGGAGATTTATTCTGATTGCTTTGCTGACTTATTTTCTTTGATGGTGCTAGCCTGAGAGATCTCTGGGTTTCTTATTTCTTTAGTTGCTGTTACTTCGGATCTTTATCCGTGTGGTAGATATCTTGATCCCTTTTACATCTTTCCCGCATTTTACCGCTTTCTTAGCTGGAAGACCTCGATAGGAGGCAATGTTTTGTGTGTTTACTTGTGTTCCTAAAGACCTCCAAGAAGAGGCACCAGTGCTAAAGACCTCCACGAAGAGGCAATTGACGGATAGAAGGGATTAGTAGTCAATCCCCCGTTATTCAGTGTGTCGTTCTCTATGCTTGCACTACGTGTCGATGCTTCAGAACGAAAGCCCAAGATCTTTTGTCCGGTCAGTCGGTGGAGAGGGTTCCATCTTTCTGAATCCCCACTTTTTGTCATGAGCTCACCCTGTCCAGGGTTAAGAGCTATGAGGTCTTACCCTCATTACCCTTTGATCTGCTCACCCTGACGTTCAATGTCAGTGGTTAAGAGCTCAGTTGATTACCTTTCCATGGCTTGTTTGTCGAGGTTGATATGACCCTCTTGACTAAAGCCCTACCCATGTATGTTGAGCCCCCTTGTTTGCGTGTTTACTTTATGCATGTTTGTTTTGTATGGTGTGATCGTCTCCCCATAGGATTGCTAGGCTTCGCATAGTCTCTCGTTTGCATGTCAGTTAAGGTAGCACGGTTCCTTCGTCTAGGACTTCCTTTTTTGCATGAGCATTCCTAAAACACAAACAAAATCATTGATTTTTCTTCTCCTAAGAACACGTTAACTCCTTCTACTACAGGCGAGTAAGTCTCCAAAGGTCGAGCATTGCGTAGTAACGTCGTTCACCTAAAAAACACAAAACAAACAAATAGGTTAGCCGAACTACGTTTCGCTCTGATTCTCATTCCAGATGAGATACGTAGGCATAAGACGCGATGTCTTAGCGAGCACACTCCTCTTTAACCCATAGGTAGCCGAGCTACGAAGACTCTGATTCTCATATTCAGATGAGATACGTATGCAGTGGATGCGACATCCGTGCGAGTCATTTTCTTTTGACCCCTCTTTTAGTAAATAGTACATTAGATAAACCCACACCCTTTAGACAAGAACAACAAGAGTGGATCCCATAGAGTACTACGGATGCGTAGGGGTGCTAATACCTTCCCTTCGCATAATCGACTCCCGAACCCAAGATTTGGTTGTGAGACCTTGTCTTTTCCTTTCCGTTTTCCAGGTTTACTTCGAGCGTTTCCTTTCCCTCCTTTGGGATAAATAACGCACGATGACGACTCTTCTGTCATTGTTTTTTCGCCGGTAATTTCCTTTCGCATTCCCTTTTTTAGGCTGCGACACGTACATCACAAGATGGATGAGAGGGCAAGTGTTTCCTTTATATTTTTCAATCTCAGGCACTTTGAACTTGATAGGAATCTTGACATTTGGCACAAGGCACAACTCAACAAATTTTTTACCAAAGAGGTCTTTCCCTCTTAGAGTCTTCAGTTCCTTGCGCAGCTCAAGGAATTGGTCATTCATAGCATCCATTTTCTCGTAGACATCTGGGCCCTCAGATGGCTCAGAGTGATAAATGGTGTCGTCGACTCTCGGTAACGTGTGCACAACGGGAGGTGGCACTGCAAGGACCGGGCTAGATGCCGGCAGAGAAGCAAAGGTCAGAGCAAGACCCTCTGGCACAAATTTCGCGAGAATCCCCCAGGGAAACCCGGCTGGCATAGCAGACGGAGCGAAATGAGCACTGACGGCAGGCACAGTAGAGGAAGCTACCTCTGAGATGACCGTCCTCTGGGGAGGAGTTGCAGGCGTTGGAGAAGACTGGCTTTGGACGGCCAGAAATGACTCCATCAGGGTAGTCAGCCTAGCCACTTCCTCCTTAAGTTCTCTATTCTCTTGTTCAAGATGATCCATCAGCTTTGAAGAATTGGCTCTAGTGTTGTACCGGTGCGTCAACTTGTCTTTAAAATAAATGAAGAACACAAAGTTAGACCACTGATCAAGAAGCCCTGAACAAAACCTGCCTATGCATATGATGCATGCAATGTTTGTGCATATGATTTATTTTTTGTTTGAGGAACTTTTTAGAGATCTATTTGCAAATGTTTTGGAAATATTACTCTTTTTTAGACATATAATGGAATATTCATATCAATAAAATTTGGAATTTTTTTTTACACCAAAGAAGTACAGTCTTGGTAACCAAATACAATACAAGAGAGAAGGAAAAATGACATCCTATGGAACCCTAGAAGCAATCGTCCAAAGCTCTCGGGATTGGAAGATAAGCTGCACGAAGCCTCTTTACCTCTCTCTCATAGGCGGCCTCCATATCTGCCTTCTCCTTGGCGAGTCGGTCATACTTCCTCTTCCAAAACCTGGATGACTGAGGAAGAAGAGAAGTAACCACATCATCAGGCTCGTCGATAACCTGATGCTCCAGAAATTCTATCAAAGCATCCTTATCTTTGAGTTGCTGAAGTAGCTCTTCTCGCTCACGGACCCAAGCACATGAATGGTCTTCATCTCTCAACTCCTCTACTCCTTGGTTAGGGAGGGTTGAAGGCCTAACCATAACCATAGGTGTAGGTCTCGGGTAATCATAGGGCATGCGGTACTCAGAAGCTCTCTTCCTCACCCAAGAGGTGTAAGGTTCCAAGGCAATACATTTCTTCGGACCAAGCTCTTTCCTTCCCTTCCTATGAATCTTGCGCCAAGCGCGAATCATCCTGCCCTTCAAGTTCTGGGGATCTTTACCCTCTTGAAAGAACACACCTTCTAACAAAATGTTATTAGGTTTGTCCTTTGAGGGGAACCCAAGCTGACGGCGAGGCAAGATAGGGTTGTGGTTAATTCCACCACATGTACCAATAAGAGGCACATTGGAGAATTCACTACAAGAATCAATAATCTAGACACCATCATATACACGGTTATACCAAAAGATATCATCATTAATGAGATACATAAGTCTCGTGGACCACCGTAGACATCCTTTGTTCTCCTTGAAGGCGAGTGTCTGAGGCAAGTGTGAAATAAACCACTTGTACAACAGAGGCAAACAACACACAATGGTACCACCACCCTTTGCATGCCTCATATGCAAAGAGAAATAAGTGTCACCCAACAGAGTATGAACAAGATTAAGAGTAGAGAAAATCCTAATAGCGTTCACATCCACAAAATTGTCGACGTTTGGAAATAACACTAGCCCATAGATGAGAAGTACAAATACGGCTTCAAAGGCGTCCTCACTCATGGCCTTCCCAAACAGAGTAGCTTGGGCGATGAGGAAATCTGATGGGAGACCTTGAATTCCACCTTTGGTAGTCATATGAGCACCAATATCAGATATATCTATGTACAACAGATCAGCAATCTCTTGGGAAGAAGGAACTCTTTCCAAGCCACTGAACGGAAACTGATCTAGAATAGGTATACCCACAAGATAGGCATACTCCTCAAGCGTAGGAAAAAGCTGGAAATCCAGAAAAGTGAAGCAATGGTACAGAGGATCATAGAACTGCACCAACACACTCATCAGACCTTCATCCACCTGAGTAGCAAGAATAGACAGAAGCTTCCCATGACGGGCTTTGAACTCCAAGGGATCTAATACATGGGATGTTAAACTCCTTAACTCTTTCAAGTCGGGTTGTCTGAACTGTACTTCTTTGTATTCCTTCTTTGCTTATCCATGCCTGAAAATTTGCAAATAGACCTCTTAAGTTCCTTGAAATTTTCTCGTTATTGATGATATGAATGCAAATGAACGCATGAATGCATGGATGCAACAATCACACTTAAGGATCAAGAAAATCACACCATACAAAGGTCACGGGATGGATCAAGTCATCCTTAATATCAATCATCCACTTAAGGATTTACGAGAACGGATCAACCGCGAATCAAGGGTTTGTTGTAAATCACGAGCATGGAGTCTCGGTTAAGGACCACCCAAGGGGAGTGTACTATGGTTAAATCTGACAATCATGTTCTAGAAGAGGTTCCCATAGTCATCATCTCATCTTTCGGATATTATCGGATAAACGACTACTCGTATTCCAAAAATATTCTCAAGAGAGGCTCTTATGAGTGTAGTATCGCGTAACAATCGTATCAAATCTTACACTTGAACGATATTCGCACTACGTCCTAAAATAGGCCAAGATGGGCTAGGTAATCTAAGGTCCTTGGCTTCTAAGGTATATATTGGAAAGAGTAATGTCTAACCACGACTACTAGTGTGACATTATTGATCCCAACAAAACCTCCACCAAGTGAATGGGCTTGCAAGTCAACTTGCTAAGGAATAAATCCACACAAGTCAACAAGACTATGCCATTCTCCTATCATAAGTGCACTTGAGTTCGGGTATAGAACTCATCTCACAAGAGACCACGAAGCACACAAGCAATTGAATATATCAAGCAATTCATACATTACAAACAATACAGTCATCCCAAATTTGCACAAAAAATATGTCACAAATAAACATACAACACAACAAAGGCAAAAAGTAGGCTAAACCCACTAGGAAGCACAATTGATCCCCATCAGAGTCACCACTTTTCTGTAGTGTGGTATTCGTTACCTTTAGATTTATTGACTAAATCAAAAGTAAATCATACAATTCGAGTCGCCACCGCACTTCTATTTATCCAAAGGAAAGGTTAGAAAGCGAACAAAAACCGAGAAGTTTTATCAAATCAAAAACTAATAAAAATGCCAGAGATCTGGGTAAGGGGGTCAGTTATCCAATGGGAAGGTTTTAAGCACCCAAAATGTCCTTAGTACTCTAAGGGAGCCCTTTTTGCAAAGTTGTATGCCAGGTTGGTATTTATGAAAATATTTGTGCAAACAAGATTGGGGAAATGAGAAAAGAATATACAATTATTTACATTTTGTTGTTTGAATGGATAAACCCATTGCCTACGTACCATCATAAAGGTAGGATCAAAACCTCGTAGTTCGGGGTAAAAAACTCAAAATAAGTTGGTGAATTGATTTGTCACAAGCCTTAAGGTCTTTTGTTATTAAAGGGAGAAAACTCAACCTAAACCACAATCCACCATGTGAGGAGAGCCTCAACATACTAGTGAGGGATCCACCCTATAATAAGTATGGAAGACTTATAGTCCAATCACTAAGGATAAGGTGAGGTTTACATCAACCACTATGATAACTCAAACCTATGGCTAATGTTTAAGAAAAGTTTTAACAAAGGTGGCCATTGGAACCACAAAAACAAGCTTTGAGTGAGTTGTATTTACAAATTAGAAGTATTCACAAAATAAATCAAAGTTGACTTAAGGTTCAATTCAAAATAAGTATTATGAAAAGAGTTTGGAAAGTCAAAGGCATATGTCCTAGGTTTCTAGTTTTGAAAATAATGTCAATGTTTGCATAAAATATGTTTGGCTTGGGTTAGAGTGAAGAGAAGAAGAGAAGGGCTAGTCCTAAACATGCAAAGATGAGAGAAGATAATAAAACCCTTGGAGTTCCTTTCTTGAGATCATAAAGATGATTCAAGTTACTCATTTCCTTTGGACTTAGCAATTAACTCAAGCAATCAAACAAATCTTAAATCAAGCTCCTAGGATTTTTCAATTGGCTTGTCTCTCTTAACTTGGATGCTCATGACAATGGTCCTTATAACTATCTCAAGTTTGGGATCCCTATCACACAAGAACAAACAATCAAAAAGTTCACAATGCAATAAGTGGAATGGACAAAGAAAGAGTTTAGATTAGGGGTCCTTTCAAGTCATCTTCAAGATTTAAACATTCTAAAGGCATGAGGCCTCGTTGATCTTCAACAAATTTAGCATTCTAAAGGCATGATGCCTAGTTGCTCTTCAACAAATTTAGCATTCTAAAGGCATGAGGCCTAGTTTCTCTTGAACTTCATTAAGAATAGGTGAGGTCCTAGTTCTAAGTCCTTTCTCCTTTTTGCATTGGGTTCACACAAACAAAGACAAACCAAGCACAAAGCAACAATATATTTACACAATAATGTGCTCAAGTGAGCAAAAGGCAAATGACATAAACATAAACATGAGCTAAAGTGAGCAAAGGAAATAAGGCAATATGAATAAATGAGCAAGAAATTAAATTGCATTAAAGTAAATTGCAAGAATTAAATGCTTGAGTTAAAAGTTAGTCATTAGCAATAGTCACACCTATCTGAGGCCGGTGAATAAAACTATAGGCAAATAAACACAAGTTAGAGATCATGACTAGTAAGCCAAGCTCCTACAACTTGCCATGCCAAAAGAAAAGAAGAATGACCTTGTATGGATTTTAGGTTTTTTGCTTGACCAAGAAGGAACCTATCTTGGACACAAAGCAATTCACTTGATCTTTGATCAATTTGAATTTGATTTAGATCAAATAAGGTTAAGCCTCCCATATGTCAAGGCTAACCACAAATCATTAACTCATTGGTCAAAAGAAAAAGATGAAGAAAGGAGATGAAGATAGAATGTACAAGATGAAAATTCAAATGACATAACCAAAACACAATGATCGAATGTGAATGAAATCAACATCAATCAATGGTAAACAGAAGTGAAATGAAGATTAGAAGTCAAGAAAGGTCAAACATATTTTTGGTATTTTTTGGAATTAGAATAATACATACAATAAAATGAACAAAGTAAGGTCAAACTTTAAATCCAATTCAAATCAACTTGGATAAGTCCAATTGGATCATCATAAGTCTAACATGGTCAAACTAGGTTTGACAAACTTTCTCAACATTTTTTGAAAACAAAAACTAATTTTAAACAATTAAAAATGGAGAAAAATAACACAAATGGACTAAAATCTCAAAGAAATCTCAAATCAATTAAGAAATTGATGAGAATATTTTTCATAGACCTATCATCATCCACATGTATTAACAAAATATTTTTGGCATTTTTGAATATCTAAAAGTATTTAAAATGAATTAAAAACAATCAAAAACAAAATATTTCACAAAAAATATTAAATTGAATCACAAAAATAATTAAATATTAGATTATGAAACTAGAATTTAAGAGATTTTTGTTGCAATTGGTCCCATATTTTTGTGATTCCAAATAAAGGAGTTATGAATTTTTGAAAATAAAAGGAATTAAAGAAAATAAAACAGAAATTAAGAAAATAGAAAAAATATGGAGCGCAGGATCAACACTCTTTAATTGACGTGGATCATCCAAAGGCCATGAAGCGCGCGCCCATTGCGTTCCCCAGTCAAACGCAAAGCAAACACAATTAAATAAAGTCAAACATAACAAAGGCCATTATTAGATCACCATAGTTGGATCCAATGGACATGAGGCCATCCACGTGGGGACGGTGGTGGAAACCACCGTCTTCTCCGGTGAGCTCACTAAATCCGGCCACCAGTTGCAGGTTTTGCAACCTCAACCAAATCAAACGATCTTTATACCAAATTAAAGCTGGGGTGATGTACAGCCCCCCTGTAACCTTATTTTTCACTCAAGATCCCTAAGGAAGGAGAAATCTGAGGTTGAAAATCTAGGTGTTCAATCTACAGAGCAACAATTCATGAAATTAAAGCCACCATTGGCTTGCCACTCACACGAGGACTTCAGAAAACCAAACCAACACAAGCAATGCACAATATATTGTGAGATTCGAAGCAAAACAGTTCAGATGTAAAGCTTTGAAGTGCAACTTTGATGAACACAATCCACTCCAATTCTTGATTGCAGCTTGATCTTGAGGTGTTGTATGAGTGCAAGGCTTAGGAATTAGTGTTGAAAATCAACTAATGTTGTTGAAAATCAAACTTGAAAAAGAGAAATGAAAATGAAAATTCCTTTGGTGAGAGGTTAGGATTCAATTCCAGCAGGGTTATAAGTGCCTTCAGGTTGAGAATTGAATGAAGTGAGCATGCTATTTATAACTGAGATCCAAGGCAAGGTAGATGAAAACCGTGTGCATGAAGCTTTGGGTCCTCCATGCATGGGCCTGTACAGGCGCATGTGAGGCCCAAAAGCTAATGGTTTTTCAAGCTGAGAGCAAAATGGAATGGTTTGGACGTGCAGTTTGCATTACAATTGCTTGTGTATGAAGTTTCATCATGAAATGCATAAATGGTCACAAATATTCATCTCTTAGAAAGTCCTATTTGAAAAATCCAAACATAGGAATGTGAGTAATGGTTGGAAAGGTCTTGACATAAGGAACAAAAGCTATGTTGGACAAAAATCCATTTGGAGTTTGGAAAATTGTGAAAACTGGCCATGAAGTTCAAGGTACAAAACATGTCTTTGAAAATTTTGCCAAAAATGACCAACTTCAAGCCCTTCTGTTTTAATGATTAAAGTCTCAAATGAAAAAACCTTCAACGTCAAAGTTATAGATATTTTCAAGATGATCAATTTGGACTTATATTTTGCATCATTTGGATTTTTGATGAGAAAGTTATGGGCACTTGAAGTTGGACTTTTTCAAGATTCAATGGCTTTGGTCCAAAGTGACCTATAATGTTTTGTATTATCAAATGTGTTTCTTTTAGGATTATGAAATTTTGTCCAACATAACATTTGAATTATACATCTCAAACTTTCCAATGCAATTGGTCTCACATCAAAATCATAACAAATGAAGGAGTTAGGTCCTTGCGAAGTTGACCCAAAATTAGGGTTTCAATCAAAATGACCTATAATGTTTTGAAATGAATGATGACCTTCCAAGTTTCAAATGAATTTTTGATGAAAAATAATTTTTTTATATTGTTCTTAAGAACACCTTTTCTCTTGGGATCATCTTCATTTGACAAACACATCAAAAGTTAGGGCTTAGTGGATTTCAAAATAGTCATATGACTTGACTGGTCAACTTCTCAAGTCCAAACTTCAAATCTTGATGAATTAATGATTGAGGATACTCAAATATGCTCATATATACATAAAATAATGAATGAAAGAACTTCCCTTGATTGAATTTGATCATAGGTTGAGGTTGCTTGATGGGCAGGGCACAGTCAATGCACAGCCTGATTGCCTTGCTGACTTATTTTCTTTGATGGTGCTAGCCTGAGAGATCTCTGGGTTTCTTATTTCTTTAGTTGCTGTTACTTCGGATCTTTATCCGTGTGGTAGATATCTTGATCCCTTTTACATCTTTCCCGCATTTTACCGCTTTCTTAGCTGGAAGACCTCGATAGGAGGCAATGTTTTGTGTGTTTACTTGTGTTCCTAAAGACCTCCAAGAAGAGGCACCAGTGCTAAAGACCTCCACGAAGAGGCAATTGACGGATAGAAGGGATTAGTAGTCAATCCCCCGTTATTCAGTGTGTCGTTCTCTATGCTTGCACTACGTGTCGATGCTTCAGAACGAAAGCCCAAGATCTTTTGTCCGGTCAGTCGGTGGAGAGGGTTCCATCTTTCTGAATCCCCACTTTTTGTCATGAGCTCACCCTGTCCAGGGTTAAGAGCTATGAGGTCTTACCGTCATTACCCTTTGATCTGCTCACCCTGACGTTCAATGTCAGTGGTTAAGAGCTCAGTTGATTACCTTTCCATGGCTTGTTTGTCGAGGTTGATATGACCCTCTTGACTAAAGCTCTACCCATGTATGTTGAGCCCCCTTGTTTGCGTGTTTACTTTATGCATGTTTGTTTTGTATGGTGTGATCGTCTCCCCATAGGATTGCTAGGCTTCGCATAGTCTCTCGTTTGCATGTCAGTTAAGGTAGCACGGTTCCTTCGTCTAGGACTTCCTTTTTTGCATGAGCATTCCTAAAACACAAACAAAATCATTGATTTTTCTTCTCCTAAGAACACGTTAACTCCTTCTACTACAGGCGAGTAAGTCTCCAAAGGTCGAGCATTGCGTAGTAACGTCGTTCACCTAAAAAACACAAAACAAACAAATAGGTTAGCCGAACTACGTTTCGCTCTGATTCTCATTCCAGATGAGATACGTAGGCATAAGACGCGATGTCTTAGCGAGCACACTCCTCTTTAACCCATAGGTAGCCGAGCTACGAAGACTCTGATTCTCATATTCAGATGAGATACGTATGCAGTGGATGCGACATCCGTGCGAGTCATTTTCTTTTGACCCCTCTTTTAGTAAATAGTACATTAGATAAACCCACACCCTTTAGACAAGAACAACAAGAGTGGATCCCATAGAGTACTACGGATGCGTAGGGGTGCTAATACCTTCCCTTCGCATAATCGACTCCCGAACCCAAGATTTGGTTGTGAGACCTTGTCTTTTCCTTTCCGTTTTCCAGGTTTACTTCGAGCGTTTCCTTTCCCTCCTTTGGGATAAATAACGCACGATGACGACTCTTCTGTCATTGTTTTTTCGCCGGTAATTTCCTTTCGCATTCCCTTTTTTAGGCTGCGACACGTACATCACAAGATGGATGAGAGGGCAAGTGTTTCCTTTATATTTTTCAATCTCAGGCACTTTGAACTTGATAGGAATCTTGACATTTGGCACAAGGCACAACTCAACAAATTTTTTACCAAAGAGGTCTTTCCCTCTTAGAGTCTTCAGTTCCTTGCGCAGCTCAAGGAATTGGTCATTCATAGCATCCATTTTCTCGTAGACATCTGGGCCCTCAGATGGCTCAGAGTGATAAATGGTGTCGTCGACTCTCGGTAACGTGTGCACAACGGGAGGTGGCACTGCAAGGACCGGGCTAGATGCCGGCAGAGAAGCAAAGGTCAGAGCAAGACCCTCTGGCACAAATTTCGCGAGAATCCCCCAGGGAAACCCGGCTGGCATAGCAGACGGAGCGAAATGAGCACTGACGGCAGGCACAGTAGAGGAAGCTACCTCTGAGATGACCGTCCTCTGGGGAGGAGTTGCAGGCGTTGGAGAAGACTGGCTTTGGACGGCCAGAAATGACTCCATCAGGGTAGTCAGCCTAGCCACTTCCTCCTTAAGTTCTCTATTCTCTTGTTCAAGATGATCCATCAGCTTTGAAGAATTGGCTCTAGTGTTGTACCGGTGCGTCAACTTGTCTTTAAAATAAATGAAGAACACAAAGTTAGACCACTGATCAAGAAGCCCTGAACAAAACCTGCCTATGCATATGATGCATGCAATGTTTGTGCATATGATTTATTTTTTGTTTGAGGAACTTTTTAGAGATCTATTTGCAAATGTTTTGGAAATATTACTCTTTTTTAGACATATAATGGAATATTCATATCAATAAAATTTGGAATTTTTTTTTACACCAAAGAAGTACAGTCTTGGTAACCAAATACAATACAAGAGAGAAGGAAAAATGACATCCTATGGAACCCTAAAAGCAATCGTCCAAAGCTCTCGGGATTGGAAGATAAGCTGCACGAAGCCTCTTTACCTCTCTCTCATAGGCGGCCTCCATATCTGCCTTCTCCTTGGCGAGTCGGTCATACTTCCTCTTCCAAAACCTGGATGACTGAGGAAGAAGAGAAGTAACCACATCATCAGGCTCGTCGATAACCTGATGCTCCAGAAATTCTATCAAAGCATCCTTATCTTTGAGTTGCTGAAGTAGCTCTTCTCGCTCACGGACCCAAGCACATGAATGGTCTTCATCTCTCAACTCCTCTACTCCTTGGTTAGGGAGGGTTGAAGGCCTAACCATAACCATAGGTGTAGGTCTCGGGTAATCATAGGGCATGCGGTACTCAGAAGCTCTCTTCCTCACCCAAGAGGTGTAAGGTTCCAAGGCAATACATTTCTTCGGACCAAGCTCTTTCCTTCCCTTCCTATGAATCTTGCGCCAAGCGCGAATCATCCTGCCCTTCAAGTTCTGGGGATCTTTACCCTCTTGAAAGAACACACCTTCTAACAAAATGTTATTAGGTTTGTCCTTTGAGGGGAACCCAAGCTGACGGCGAGGCAAGATAGGGTTGTGGTTAATTCCACCACATGTACCAATAAGAGGCACATTGGAGAATTCACTACAAGAATCAATAATCTGGACACCATCATATACACGGTTATACCAAAAGATATCATCATTAATGAGATACATAAGTCTCGTGGACCACCGTAGACATCCTTTGTTCTCCTTGAAGGCGAGTGTCTGAGGCAAGTGTGAAATAAACCACTTGTACAACAGAGGCAAACAACACACAATGGTACCACCACCCTTTGCATGCCTCATATGCAAAGAGAAATAAGTGTCACCCAACAGAGTATGAACAAGATTAAGAGTAGAGAAAATCCTAATAGCGTTCACATCCACAAAATTGTCGACGTTTGGAAATAACACTAGCCCATAGATGAGAAGTACAAATACGGCTTCAAAGGCGTCCTCACTCATGGCCTTCCCAAACAGAGTAGCTTGGGCGATGAGGAAATCTGATGGGAGACCTTGAATTCCACCTTTGGTAGTCATATGAGCACCAATATCAGATATATCTATGTACAACAGATCAGCAATCTCTTGGGAAGAAGGAACTCTTTCCAAGCCACTGAACGGAAACTGATCTAGAATAGGTATACCCACAAGATAGGCATACTCCTCAAGCGTAGGAAAAAGCTGGAAATCCAGAAAAGTGAAGCAATGGTACAGAGGATCATAGAACTGCACCAACACACTCATCAGACCTTCATCCACCTGAGTAGCAAGAATAGACAGAAGCTTCCCATGACGGGCTTTGAACTCCAAGGGATCTAATACATGGGATGTTAAACTCCTTAACTCTTTCAAGTCGGGTTGTCTGAACTGTACTTCTTTGTATTCCTTCTTTGCTTATCCATGCCTGAAAATTTGCAAATAGACCTCTTAAGTTCCTTGAAATTTTCTCGTTATTGATGATATGAATGCAAATGAACGCATGAATGCATGGATGCAACAATCACACTTAAGGATCAAGAAAATCACACCATACAAAGGTCACGGGATGGATCAAGTCATCCTTAATATCAATCATCCACTTAAGGATTTACGAGAACGGATCAACCGCGAATCAAGGGTTTGTTGTAAATCACGAGCATGGAGTCTCGGTTAAGGACCACCCAAGGGGAGTGTACTATGGTTAAATCTGACAATCATGTTCTAGAAGAGGTTCCCATAGTCATCATCTCATCTTTCGGATATTATCGGATAAACGACTACTCGTATTCCAAAAATATTCTCAAGAGAGGCTCTTATGAGTGTAGTATCGCGTAACAATCGTATCAAATCTTACACTTGAACGATATTCGCACTACGTCCTAAAATAGGCCAAGATGGGCTAGGTAATCTAAGGTCCTTGGCTTCTAAGGTATATATTGGAAAGAGTAATGTCTAACCACGACTACTAGTGTGACATTATTGATCCCAACAAAACCTCCACCAAGTGAATGGGCTTGCAAGTCAACTTGCTAAGGAATAAATCCACACAAGTCAACAAGACTATGCCATTCTCCTATCATAAGTGCACTTGAGTTCGGGTATAGAACTCATCTCACAAGAGACCACGAAGCACACAAGCAATTGAATATATCAAGCAATTCATACATTACAAACAATACAGTCATCCCAAATTTGCACAAAAAATATGTCACAAATAAACATACAACACAACAAAGGCAAAAAGTAGGCTAAACCCACTAGGAAGCACAATTGATCCCCATCAGAGTCACCACTTTTCTGTAGTGTGGTATTCGTTACCTTTAGATTTATTGACTAAATCAAAAGTAAATCATACAATTCGAGTCGCCACCGCACTTCTATTTATCCAAAGGAAAGGTTAGAAAGCGAACAAAAACCGAGAAGTTTTATCAAATCAAAAACTAATAAAAATGCCAGAGATCTGGGTAAGGGGGTCAGTTATCCAATGGGAAGGTTTTAAGCACCCAAAATGTCCTTAGTACTCTAAGGGAGCCCTTTTTGCAAAGTTGTATGCCAGGTTGGTATTTATGAAAATATTTGTGCAAACAAGATTGGGGAAATGAGAAAAGAATATACAATTATTTACATTTTGTTGTTTGAATGGATAAACCCATTGCCCACGTACCATCATAAAGGTAGGATCAAAACCTCGTAGTTCGGGGTAAAAAACTCAAAATAAGTTGGTGAATTGATTTGTCACAAGCCTTAAGGTCTTTTGTTATTAAAGGGAGAAAACTCAACCTAAACCACAATCCACCATGTGAGGAGAGCCTCAACATACTAGTGAGGGATCCACCCTATAATAAGTATGGAAGACTTATAGTCCAATCACTAAGGATAAGGTGAGGTTTACATCAACCACTATGATAACTCAAACCTATGGCTAATGTTTAAGAAAAGTTTTAACAAAGGTGGCCATTGGAACCACAAAAACAAGCTTTGAGTGAGTTGTATTTACAAATTAGAAGTATTCACAAAATAAATCAAAGTTGACTTGACTTGGGTTCAATTCAAAATAAGTATTATGAAAAGAGTTTGGAAAGTCAAAGGCATATGTCCTAGGTTTCTAGTTTTGAAAATAATGTCAATGTTTGCATAAAATGTGTTTGGCTTGGGTTAGAGTGAAGAGAAGAAGAGAAGGGCTAGTCCTAAACATGCAAAGATGAGAGAAGATAATAAAACCCTTGGAGTTCCTTTCTTGAGATCATAAAGATGATTCAAGTTACTCATTTCCTTTGGACTTAGCAATTAACTCAAGCAATCAAACAAATCTTAAATCAAGCTCCTAGGATTTTCCAATTGGCTTGTCTCTCTTAACTTGGATGCTCATGACAATGGTCCTTATAACTATCTCAAGTTTGGGATCCCTATCACACAAGAACAAACAATCAAAAAGTTCACAATGCAATAAGTGGAATGGACAAAGAAAGAGTTTAGATTAGGGGTCCTTTCAAGTCATCTTCAAGATTTAAACATTCTAAAGGCATGAGGCCTCGTTGATCTTCAACAAATTTAGCATTCTAAAGGCATGATGCCTAGTTGCTCTTCAACAAATTTAGCATTCTAAAGGCATGAGGCCTAGTTTCTCTTGAACTTCATTAAGAATAGGTGAGGTCCTAGTTCTAAGTCCTTTCTCCTTTTTGCATTGGGTTCACACAAACAAAGACAAACCAAGCACAAAGCAACAATATATTTACACAATAATGTGCTCAAGTGAGCAAAAGGCAAATGACATAAACATAAACATGAGCTAAAGTGAGCAAAGGAAATAAGGCAATATGAATAAATGAGCAAGAAATTAAATTGCATTAAAGTAAATTGCAAGAATTAAATGCTTGAGTTAAAAGTTAGTCATTAGCAATAGTCACACCTATCTGAGGCCGGTGAATAAAACTATAGGCAAATAAA
This sequence comes from Lathyrus oleraceus, assembly GCF_024323335.1. Classification (NCBI taxonomy): domain Eukaryota; kingdom Viridiplantae; phylum Streptophyta; class Magnoliopsida; order Fabales; family Fabaceae; genus Lathyrus; species Lathyrus oleraceus. The sequence goes on along the minus strand of NC_066584.1, from coordinate 193,007,016 downwards.
CACAAGTTAGAGATCATGACTAGTAAGCCAAGCTCCTACAACTTGCCATGCCAAAAGAAAAGAAGAATGACCTTGTATGGATTTTAGGTTTTTTGCTTGACCAAGAAGGAACCTATCTTGGACACAAAGCAATTCACTTGATCTTTGATCAATTTGAATTTGATTTAGATCAAATAAGGTTAAGCCTCCCATATGTCAAGGCTAACCACAAATCATTAACTCATTGGTCAAAAGAAAAAGATGAAGAAAGGAGATGAAGATAGAATGTACAAGATGAAAATTCAAATGACATAACCAAAACACAATGATCGAATGTGAATGAAATCAACATCAATCAATGGTAAACAGAAGTGAAATGAAGATTAGAAGTCAAGAAAGGTCAAACATATTTTTGGTATTTTTTGGAATTAGAATAATACATACAATAAAATGAACAAAGTAAGGTCAAACTTTAAATCCAATTCAAATCAACTTGGATAAGTCCAATTGGATCATCATAAGTCTAACATGGTCAAACTAGGTTTGACAAACTTTCTCAACATTTTTTGAAAACAAAAACTAATTTTAAACAATTAAAAATGGAGAAAAATAACACAAATGGACTAAAATCTCAAAGAAATCTCAAATCAATTAAGAAATTGATGAGAATATTTTTCATAGACCTATCATCATCCACATGTATTAACAAAATATTTTTGGCATTTTTGAATATCTAAAAGTATTTAAAATGAATTAAAAACAATCAAAAACAAAATATTTCACAAAAAATATTAAATTGAATCACAAAAATAATTAAATATTAGATTATGAAACTAGAATTTAAGAGATTTTTGTTGCAATTGGTCCCATATTTTTGTGATTCCAAATAAAGGAGTTATGAATTTTTGAAAATAAAAGGAATTAAAGAAAATAAAACAGAAATTAAGAAAATAGAAAAAATATGGAGCGCAGGATCAACACTCTTTAATTGACGTGGATCATCCAAAGGCCATGAAGCGCGCGCCCATTGCGTTCCCCAGTCAAACGCAAAGCAAACACAATTAAATAAAGTCAAACATAACAAAGGCCATTATTAGATCACCATAGTTGGATCCAATGGACATGAGGCCATCCACGTGGGGACGGTGGTGGAAACCACCGTCTTCTCCGGTGAGCTCACTAAATCCGGCCACCAGTTGCAGGTTTTGCAACCTCAACCAAATCAAACGATCTTTATACCAAATTAAAGCTGGGGTGATGTACAGCCCCCCTGTAACCTTATTTTTCACTCAAGATCCCTAAGGAAGGAGAAATCTGAGGTTGAAAATCTAGGTGTTCAATCTACAGAGCAACAATTCATGAAATTAAAGCCACCATTGGCTTGCCACTCACACGAGGACTTCAGAAAACCAAACCAACACAAGCAATGCACAATATATTGTGAGATTCGAAGCAAAACAGTTCAGATGTAAAGCTTTGAAGTGCAACTTTGATGAACACAATCCACTCCAATTCTTGATTGCAGCTTGATCTTGAGGTGTTGTATGAGTGCAAGGCTTAGGAATTAGTGTTGAAAATCAACTAATGTTGTTGAAAATCAAACTTGAAAAAGAGAAATGAAAATGAAAATTCCTTTGGTGAGAGGTTAGGATTCAATTCCAGCAGGGTTATAAGTGCCTTCAGGTTGAGAATTGAATGAAGTGAGCATGCTATTTATAACTGAGATCCAAGGCAAGGTAGATGAAAACCGTGTGCATGAAGCTTTGGGTCCTCCATGCATGGGCCTGTACAGGCGCATGTGAGGCCCAAAAGCTAATGGTTTTTCAAGCTGAGAGCAAAATGGAATGGTTTGGACGTGCAGTTTGCATTACAATTGCTTGTGTATGAAGTTTCATCATGAAATGCATAAATGGTCACAAATATTCATCTCTTAGAAAGTCCTATTTGAAAAATCCAAACATAGGAATGTGAGTAATGGTTGGAAAGGTCTTGACATAAGGAACAAAAGCTATGTTGGACAAAAATCCATTTGGAGTTTGGAAAATTGTGAAAACTGGCCATGAAGTTCAAGGTACAAAACATGTCTTTGAAAATTTTGCCAAAAATGACCAACTTCAAGCCCTTCTGTTTTAATGATTAAAGTCTCAAATGAAAAAACCTTCAACGTCAAAGTTATAGATATTTTCAAGATGATCAATTTGGACTTATATTTTGCATCATTTGGATTTTTGATGAGAAAGTTATGGGCACTTGAAGTTGGACTTTTTCAAGATTCAATGGCTTTGGTCCAAAGTGACCTATAATGTTTTGTATTATCAAATGTGTTTCTTTTAGGATTATGAAATTTTGTCCAACATAACATTTGAATTATACATCTCAAACTTTCCAATGCAATTGGTCTCACATCAAAATCATAACAAATGAAGGAGTTAGGTCCTTGCGAAGTTGACCCAAAATTAGGGTTTCAATCAAAATGACCTATAATGTTTTGAAATGAATGATGACCTTCCAAGTTTCAAATGAATTTTTGATGAAAAATAATTTTTTTATATTGTTCTTAAGAACACCTTTTCTCTTGGGATCATCTTCATTTGACAAACACATCAAAAGTTAGGGCTTAGTGGATTTCAAAATAGTCATATGACTTGACTGGTCAACTTCTCAAGTCCAAACTTCAAATCTTGATGAATTAATGATTGAGGATACTCAAATATGCTCATATATACATAAAATAATGAATGAAAGAACTTCCCTTGATTGAATTTGATCATAGGTTGAGGTTGCTTGATGGGCAAGGCACAGTCAATGCACAGCTGAATTAGGGTTTCCTTGGGAAACAATCCTCAAGCCCATTTGGTTTATCTTGATCAAATTGGAAAATTGAGATACTTGGGAGACATATATGATGATTGAGAGCTTTGGGGACCATTGTCATGCTTGCTTTCATCTTCATTTGGCCACTTCTTTGGGCATAGGAGCCTCCTAGGAGCCTTGGATCACATGACTGCTTAAGCTTCAAAACAAAACAAGTTAGTGACATAATTTTGTGCTTTTGGTTAGTAAACAAAATAAGAAAATCAATAATATACAATTCAAGCATGCTTGGTGGTCTCAAACCAACTCACACAAGTTCCAACCCAAGGGTAAAGAACCAAGATGCTATGATCCTTGAGGCAATGCAATGAGCAATGTTATGATGCCATGAGGGATCTTAGGGTCAAAATGAGGGTCTTACAAGGGTAACAAACAAGGATATCTCAGTCTCAAATAGTGGCATTGGACAAGTCCTTTAAAGCCTAAGGAATGTTTCCTACTTCTAAGTCCAAGAGTTCAGATCAAGTCAAAGGCAGAGGTCCAACAGTCCAACAACATATTTTTTAGGGTTTTTGTTGTTATTAGGTATTTTAAGATCCTAAGACCACAAACATAAAAAATTTAAAAGCACACAATATACACGAGCACAAATGATATGGCTAAAGTGAGCAAGGTAAAAATGACTGAAACATAAACATCTTGCATGTAATGTAAATGACAATGAATGATAAAGACACTGAAATTTAAATTGCATTGAGTAAATGACTTGAAAGTAAAGAAATAATAAGGAGAAGTTAGTCAAATATTAGTGAAGAGTTTTGATTGTTTAAGTCATTCTTTGGAGAAGACTCAACCATTCATTCACAAGTATGAAGACATAAACCAAGACATCATCTATGAGAAGGGATCCAACTTGGATAAATCAACAAGTATGCCACTAGATATAACAAATGGTAAAAAGGCTAAGTCTTCACACAATGCCATGAAGAATGGGAGACTTACAATCTCACTTACAAGAATGCTATGCCTTTTGGGACAGATTTAGCTTTATGTTAAGCAATCGTAATTGGACTTATGTAGAAGTCACTACTATCTGAGGTCGGGCAATAAAAAATATTGGTGTTAATGCATGTTAGAGACATGGAACAAAGAACCAAGCTCCTAAAACATACCACACACAAAAAAAGGGATGGTCATGTAGCGGTAAATTCATGACCATCAAGCTATGGATAAACTTAACGTTAAAAAAACCAGAGTCGCCACCGCATTTTAATTGTTTCTAAAGGAAAAGGGAAAAGTACGAACAAAACCCAAAGATAAGAAGTTTTTAAATAAAAACTAATAAAACTCCAGAGATTACAGGTAAGGGGGTTGGTTACACAGAGGTAAGGGGGTTGATTACAGGTAAGTGTCCTAGGTACTCCTAGGGAGCCCTTTTTTATGTGTGTATGTGTTTTGATATAAAATGATGTTTTAAAAGTAGAGTGTGGGGATGATAAAAGAATTCATTGATTATATTTTTATGTTTGACAAGACCTTCAGACTTGTGCCTATGTACCAACATAAAAATGAGGGATCAAAACCTCGTAGTTCGTGGTATCAATTTCAAAGTGAGTGAATTGCTTTTAGTAAAAGTTGAAGTTTTAAAAGAGGCACAAAGGGCCTAAAAGAATTTGAATGAGTGTTAGTTCTTTTTGTCTTTTGAAATTTTAAGTCAATATGGTTAGATTCATTTACAAGTTTGATTTAAGAAAAAAGTTAAAAATGCAATGGCATAAGGCCAAAGTTTCTAATTTGCAATAAAGTCTAAGTTTAGAAATCATAAGAAAATAAGATTTTTAAAAGAGGGGAGAGATTTTGAAATTTAAGAGAATGAGAGGAGAAGAAAAGACTAATCCTACGAAAAAAAAATAAAAGTTAAGAGTTGAAAAGAACTGACAATGGGATGCAATCCAATAGACAAGAATGTCATATAGAAATCCACTTTTCCTTTGGACTTTAAATCAAGCAATATCAATAAACAAGTAGCAAGATGAAGAGCAAGACATCAAATAAAGATAGCTACATCCAAGCAAGCAAATTCATAGTCTTCTTCTTAATCTTCCCATGTATCAGATGAACTACTTCTTTATTGGCTCAGAATAAGGAATTAGGTACAGGTTCAAAATAACATTTACATCAAGACCATGTAGAAGATGAATTCATGTGGATCCCAATACTTGCATCAGTTGGAAACTCAACTCATAGTAACTTGGTTCATAAATCTTGACATTGGCCAAGTCCTTTTGCATAGGGAATGTTGCCTAATTCTAAGTCCAAAGCTCAGATCAAATTCAACAGTCCACACAAACATTTTTTTAGGGTTTTTGTTGTTTATTAAGTATCTTAAGGTCCTAAGACCACAAACATAAAGAAATATGTACAACCACAATATATGGCTCAAGTGAGCAAAGTGAAAATGACATAAACATAAACAAGTTCAATGATATGTAAATGACAAATGAAATGGTAAATGGCTTGAATTTAAATTGCATAAAGTAAATGACTTGAAAATAAAAAGCAAGATTAATAAAAGTTAGTCAAATGTTAGTTGATTAGATGTTAGTGGTGTTTTGCTTTTCAATTGATTAAGTCATTCTTTGGAGAACACTCACCCCTCTATTCACAAGCATGGATCCTTGAACCAAGACATCTTCCAAAGGAAGGGAAAAAGGTTAAGTTTCCATACAATACCATGAAAGGGGGGAGAATTACAATCTCACTTACTAGAATGCTATGCCTTTGGGTCAAAATTTAGCGCTATGTTAAGCAATCGTAGTTGGACTTATGTAGAAGTCACAACTATCTGAGGCCGGGCAATAAATTTTTTGGTGTTAATGCATGTTATTGGTATGGTATAATGAACCATACTCCTAAAACATACCACACACAAAAAGAAAATGATCAAAGGAAGGACCTAATCTCATCCATACTTGTATTGGTTCATCTAACACAAAGTTATTGATGAACCAATTAGCCTTAGGATATTGAGACTTCATTGGTCAAAGAAAGGGATGGGATAGAATGGGATTGAAGATGAATAGGGAGGGGAGATAAGATCAACACAAATTGGTCATGAGAGGACTTTTATCAAATTAAAATCATTCATTCATTTTTGGAGATGAAATGTACATTTCATCAATCCCCTAAATCCAATGATTTTAATCCAACAAAAGTCAAATCAACCTTGACCAAGGCCCAAACACAAAGTCAAACTTCATAAGTCAATAAAAATGGCTCAACATAATTTCTACACAATTAATCAATTAAAAATCAAATTAAAATGCATTTAAATAAAATTATGTTTGATCAAAAACCTAAAACCTCTTCAAAACACCAAATAAATGGCCAAGAGATTTATCCTAGGTCAAACAAGGTCAAAGGACCTTAGAATTTTTTTTTCATTATTTTTGAAAAGTCAGAAGTATCAAAAAAACGAGGGACATCTGATCTCCCTCATTAATTGAGGTGGCAGATCAGATGGCCAGGAGCGCGCATTCCACATGGACTCAAGTCAAATGCGCTGCAAGCATGGTAATCAGTTTGGACACGTGAGATTAACTCATTTCAAACAGATCAGATGACCTGGATTGATCCAGCGCACCACTAGAGCCCTAGCTCCGGTCATCTTCTCCGGTGAGGGCCACCGGACTGGTCCAACCAAAACCTTATAAAAAATGAAAAGTGAATACACTAATTTGAAGGAAAAATGCCCAGGAGCACGAATCTGGCCTCAATTTTGTCCAATTCCATGTATATAAAAAGATACAGGGATTTGAATTTTGAGGATCATGAACTGAGTTGCTTCGATTTAACCTCAAAGCAACTCAATCTTCTTGCCTACATTGATAGGAATTCAGACAACCAAAAATCAATAAGAATGGTGAAGAATTGAGGGAGAATCGAAGAGATGAAAATTCTGAAAAGCCACCTTCAATGGGGCTTCAGATTGGCACGATCTTGCTTTCAATTATGCTTGACCTTGCTTCAGATGCTTAATGGAGGTGAAATGGATCAAGGAGAAGTATGGACTCTTGGAGTTTCAATCCTCTTTGCATACTTGTATGGGCATGTGCTAGGCCCATCAATTGATGTAATCTGATCCATAATTGAATCTTAATCATGCTGAAACCAAGTTGGAAGGCCATGCAAATGTGTATGAAAAGTGGAAGTAGAAAACATCAAAATGGTCCTTCAACCTACACCCATGCATATGTCCTTCATACTTTGGCCAAAAGAGATGATTTTCGAATTTTTGGAAAGGTGAGATCAAAGCGAACAACTCTAATGTTGAACACTTTTTCATTTGAATCTTGGATCATGATGAATTTAGAGGTGGAAGTTTGGGAAATTGATAATCGAGTCCGTGATAGAGTCTGTAATAGAGTTTGGAGCACTTTGGAAGGAAGTTAATCCTGCCGCCATTTTCATTTCCGCTTTGCAATTTATCCAACCCTCCGTTTGGAGTAGGTTTTTATTACTTGTCTTTACTTTTATTTATTTCCCGCACTCGCTTTACTTTTATTTATTTCCCGCACTCGCTTTACTTTTATTTATTTCCCGCACTCGCTTTACTTTATTTATTTCTCGCACTCACTTTACTTTATTTATTTCTCGCACTCGCTTTAAATTATTTATTTCCTCGCACTCGCTTTAAATTATTTACTTTCCGCACTCGTACTAATTTTATTTACTTTAATGCACTTTTACTTTACCATGTCTAACTAAATCTATAAGGTTAGAATGTAAGGATCGTAATTGAACCGATAATCCGTACAATTGTTCGTAGAAACACTTAAGGGCTATTTTAACTTTCAACTTAAGTTTTCCCGCACTTCAATTCTGTTGGGCAAGATCGAAAGCCGTCCAACGTCTTTTTAAACTTAATTGTTTTTAACTATTTCAAAAACAGCGAAAGCGCTTTGTTTAGTTCATTAGGAGTTTTTAACTTAAGAAGAAAAGAGATTTTAAAACTATTTTCGGACGCGTTTATAAGTTTAGAGTCTGGTTCGTGAGAACCTCTTTTGGTTAAGAAATCCAGGTTATAATACTTTTCAACTAAGTCAAGATACTATATTTCTTAAAAATAGGTTTACTACTCTAACGCAACGCGCGCCTTTTTATAAGTGACAATAAGAGGGTTTGATTAGGGAGTACAACTCGGTTCTGAATACGCGAAAGCGACCGTTCCTGTTAAATTATTCTTTTCAAAGTAGAAAACATTGCCCATAAGTAGCTCTATTAGCAAGTACTTGGATTATTAATTGATTACGTGAATTATATTCGACCCTGTCTTTATTAATTAATCTTTATTCAACACTTTACTTTTCGTTGCACACTCCAAAAACACCTATTTTGATTGCCTTTGATAAACACCATAACAATAGATAACGATAGATTAACACTTGGTCTCTGTGGATTCGACAATCTTATATATTACTCTGACGTGTTCGTATACTTGCGAAACACCGCGCCAAGTTTTTGGCGCCGTTGCCAGGACCAATTTCGTCAAATTTCATTTCCCTATTGTTATATCGTTTAGACTTAGGCTATTTCCCGCCGATCAATGCAAAGAACTCGCAGCACCGGAAGTTTAAGCTTAGTACACCCTTTGGCGGAACCTGAACGTTACGCTCGCGCACGTTTATTCTTTCATAGAATTAAGAGAGCTATGGCCGAAGATCAAAACCAAAGACCTCTTAAGGACTTCGCTCAACCATCTAATGAAGAACCTAGTTCTAGTATAGTAAACCCAACCATCTCAGCTAATAATTTTGAACTTAAACCTTCCCTGTTGCAACTAGTGCAACAGAGACAATTCGCAGGTCTCGCTACTGAGAACCCAAACCAACATTTAAAAATATTTCTTCAATTAGCAGACACTTTTAAAACCAATGGAGCTTCTCCTGAGGCAATACGTTTAAGATTATTTCCTTTTTCCCTCAGAGATAAAGCCCTATTATGGTTAGATTCCCTTCCACCCAATTCCATTACGACTTGGGATAACCTTAGAAGAGTTTTTCTTGCTAGATATTTTCCCCCGAGTAAGACCGCCGTTCTTCGAAACCATATAACCAGATTTACCCAAACCCAAGGAGAATCGCTATTCGAAGCTTGGGAGAGATATAAAGAGTTATTACTAGCATGCCCACATCCTGGTTTAGAAAATTGGTTAATCATTCAAACCTTCTATAATGGACTTCATTATAACACAAAGATGACCATCGACGTTGCCGCAGGCGGTACTCTGATGAACAAACCTTATCCTGAAGCTAGTGCCCTCATTGAAGATATGGCTCAAAACCATCAATCATGGGGAGTCGAACGAGCGACAGTTGAGAAGAAGGAAGCCCAAGGAGGAGTGCATGAACTAAGCTCTATAGACATGATGCAAGCTAAAATGGACGCATTAGCCCTTAAGGTTGAGCATATGTGCATAAACCCGAATATTGTAGCCGCAGTTTCGTCGGATTGTGAGATATGTGGGACCAAAGGACACCAATCTGCAGAATGCAGTCTATTAAACGAAACCCACTCCGAGAAGGTGAACTACACCCAAGGGAACCCATATTCGAATACCTATAACCCTGGATAGAGGAATCACCCGAACTTCTCCTATAAAAACAATAACCCTATCCAAAATAATGCACCTCCGAGACCTAGTTATCAAGCCCCTAGATCAAATCAACCTATGCAACCTGTGCAACCAAAGCCGAGCCTTGAGAAAATTATGGAAAACTTTATCACCGCTCAAACGCAACAAAACAAGGAGTTCATGAACCAAAACATTCATGTTAATGAATTGATTACACAGTTAGGAACCAAGGTTGACCAAATAGTTACTCATACCAAGATGCTTGAAACCCAGATCTCTCAGGTAGCTTTAAACCAAGCCCCTCAGACTACACCTGGAGGACAATTCCCTGGACAACCTCAACAAAATCCGAGAGGACAAGCCAATGCCATTACCCTACGAATTGGGAACACTTATGATGAGCCACCAAACCCTAGATTGAGCGAACCCAAAATTTCTAAGGAAAGTACCAAGCCCCCGGACGAAGTAAAGGAACCAGAGGAATCTGAAAACTAGGAAGGTCGAGAAAAAGGAGAAGAACCTAAAGATAAAACTTACGTACCACCCCCTCCATATAAACCACCTATACCATATCCGCAAAGACTCAAACAAACCCAGATCAATAAACAGTATCAAAAATTTATTTAAGTTATAGAAAAACTTCATGTAGAAATCCCTTTCACAGAAGCCATCACCCAAATACCTTCTTATGCAAAGTTTCTCAAAGACATCCTTACCAATAAACGTAGACTTGACGATCCGAAGCCTTTGGAATGTAATGCTATTTTCGAGGACAAATTAGCAAAGAAAGATAAAGATCCTGGAAATTTCTCCATTCCTTGCCTTTTGGGTAATCATGTCATCGGAAAAGCTTTTCTAGACTTAGGAGCTGGTGTGAGCCTAATGTCTTTAGCAGTTTGTGAGAGGTTAAAATTAGGAGAATTACAACCCACTAAGATGTCACTTCAGTTAGCCGATAGATCTGTTAAATATCCGATAGGCATTTTAGAAGATGTTCCTGTTAGGATAGGTCAGTTGTTTATCCCTACTAATTTTGTTGTCATGGACATCAAAGAGGACAATGATATACCAATCCTTCTAGGTAGACCATTCTTATCGACTGCAGGAGCCATAATAGATGTCAAGAAAGGAAAGTTGACATTTGAAGTAGGTGACGAGAAAATAGAATTTATACTTTCGAAATTTCTTGTGGCACCTGTGATGGGAGACTCGTGTTATGCCTTAGATATCATTGATGAATGTGTTAGAGAATTAGAACAAAAAGAAATTATAAAAACAATTAAGTTACCATCAACTCTCATAAGGGAAGATGATGACTTTAAGAAACCCTACATCGATGATAACCTTTACGAATGTTTATCCCTTACTCCAGATCCTATGTCATGCCCTAAGAAACCAACCTTAGAACTTAAGGAACTGCCTAAGAACCTGAGATGAGTTCCTCGATGAAAAGATGAACCGTCCAGTTATAGTCAGTGCTACTTGAGCCAAGAGGAAACGAACCAACTTTTAGATGTTTTACGAAGATATCCCTCAGCCTTAGGATATAATATCTCTGACCTGAAAGGTATAAGCCCATTCGTATGCATGCATCGGATTTCGCTCGAAGAAGATTCAAAACCCTCCAGGGAAAATCAGAGAAGAATAAACCCTATAATGAGTGATGTCGTTAAAAAGGAAGTTCTTAAGTTACTTGAGGCAGGTATAATCTATCAGATCTCGAATAGTAAGTGGGTGAGCCCTGTGCATGTAGTACCTAAAAAGGGAGGCATCACAGTCATGCAAAACGATAAAGGCGAACATGTAGCAAAACGTTTAGGAGGATGGCGGATGTGTATAGATTATAGAAAATTAAATAAAGCAACTAGGAAGGATTATTTCCCTTTACAATTTATAGACCAGATGTTGGAGCGTCTAGCCAGACACTCTTACTTCTGTTATCTAGATGGATACTCTGGATTCTTCCAAATACCTATCCACCCCGAAGATCAAGAAAAAACTACCTTTACATGCCCTTATGGAACTTTTGCCTACAGACGAATGCCATTCGGCCTCTGTAATGCCCCATCTACTTTCCAACGCTGCATGATGTCCATCTTTGCAGATTACCTAGATGGTATCATGGAAGTGTTTATGGATGATTTCTCGGTTTGCGGATTTTATTTCCATAATTGTCTCGCTAACCTTGAGAAAATCCTGGAGAGATGCGTGGAGGTGAACCTCGTGCTAAATTGGGAAAAATGTCATTTCATGGTAACCGAAGGAATAGTTTTAGGACATATAGTTTCCGAAAAAGGTATAGAGGTAGATAAAGCTAAAATAGAAGTTATAGAAAACCTAAAACCCCCAAAAACCATTAGAGAAGTTCGAAGCTTTCTTGGACACACTGGATTCTACCGGCGTTTTATTAAGGACTTCTCCAAAATAATCAAACCTTTAACTGGACTTTTAGTGAAAGATGCTGAATTCATTTTCGATGAAAAATGTAATGATGCATTTAATCTTTTATAGCAAGCATTAGTATCTGCACCCATTATGAAACCACCCGATTGGTCAGAACCTTTTGAGATAATGTGCGATGCTAGTGATTATGCAGTTGGAGCCGTTCTAGGACAAAGGAAAGATAAAAAATTACATGCCATTTATTATGCCAGTAGAACCCTAGATGCTGCCCAACTTAACTACGCAATAACTAAAAAAGAATTACTCGCTGTAGTTTTCGCTATAGACAAATTTAGATCTTATCTAGTAGGAGCAAAAATTATAGTTTACACCGATCATGCTGCCATTCGTTACCTATTAAGTAAAAAAGATGCCAAGCCCATGTTACTCCGATGGATTCTATTACTACAAGAGTTCGATTTAGACATAAGAGATAAAAAAGGCACTGAGAATGTAGTAGCCGATCACCTTTCTAGGCTAGAACATCTAAAACCTGAACTAGTACCCATAAATGATGATTTCGCCTATGATAGACTGATAGCTAGAGTAGAAACCATTGAAGATAATAACCTAGACCTTTATGAGCACCCCTAAAATTCCTTAGCAATAAGTAACGTACCCTGGTATGCGGACTTCGTTAATTACCTAGCTGCTGATATAGTACCCCCTGATCTTGACTACCACCGCAAGAAGAAATTCTTCCACGATGTGAGAAACTTCTATTGGGACGAACCGCTCCTTTTCAAAAGGGGTAAAGATGGCATTTTTCGCCGTTGCATTCTAGAAGAAGAGGTAAATAGTATTATCGAGCATTGTCATTCTGCACCTTATGGTGGACATGCGAGCACATCTAAGACATACGCCAAAATTCTTCAAGCTGGCCTATTCTGGCCTACCATGTGGTGAGATGTTTATGCTTGCATTGTCAAGTGTGATAGATGCCAACGCACTGGAAACATTTCAAGGCATGATGAAATGCCTCTAAGAAACATTCAGGAAGTAGAACTCTTTGACGTATGGGGTATAGATTTCATGGGACCTTTCCCACCATCCTTAGGAAACAGGTATATCTTAGTAGCTGTAGACTATGTGTCTAAGTGGATTGAAGCTATAGCTGCACCCACAAACGACACTAGGGTAGTGATTAAACTATTTAAAAACTATATATTCCCTAGATATGGAACACCACGTTTAGTCATAAGTGATGGAGGATCACACTTTATATCGAGAATATTTGACAAACTTTTAAGAAAATATGGAGTTAGGCATAGAGTAGCAACACCATACCACCCACAGACTAGTGGCCAAGTAGAAGTATCTAATAGGGAGATAAAACAAATCCTAGAGAAAACTGTTTCTATTTCTAGGAGAGACTGGTCTCAGAGGCTTCAAGAAGCATTATGGGCCTATAGAACCGCTTTCAAAACCCCTATAGGAACTACTCCTTACTAACTAGTTTATGGGAAATCCTGTCACTTACCGTTCGAATTAGAGCATAAGGCCTATTGAGCCATTAAAACTTTGAATTTAGACTACCTAGCCGCTGGAGAAAAGCGTACCCTAGACATTCATAAACTAGAAGAACTTAGGCAATCTGCCTACGAGAATGCAAAAATATATAAAGAGAGGACAAAAGCCTATCATGACAAAAGAATAGTAAAGAAAAACTTCAATATAGGCGATCCTGTTCTCCTTTTCAACTCTAGGTTACGACTCTTCCCTGGAAAGCTACGTTCAAGATGGACTGGTCCTTTCGAAGTATCCAAGATTCTGAGATCCGGAGCCGTAGAAATCAAGAACGAAACATGTAGTCCATTCGTTGTAAATGGACAAAGACTGAAGCTCTACGAAGGAGGAGACATTCAAGCATACTACTCAAGCCACACCCTGATTGATCCACCAATTCCTACTACTACAGGTGTATAGATTTTAATCGTCAAGCTAATGACGTTAAACAAGCGCTGCGTGGGAGGCAACGCATGGTTTTTCTTTCATTTTCCTTTTTTGCATTTATTTAATTTTTATTTGTATTTTATTTTATCATATTTTGCATTGCGACTAAAATTTGAATGGTTTGCACTTTCAGGATCACTTTCTTAACTTTTACAGGATGGAGGATTTCGATGACATGCACATGGCCTATAGAGATAATGCTCGGAGAGAGCACTACATCGCTCTGTATCAGCGCCCTATGGCACCCACACGTTATCCTGATCAGCACTGTATGGAGGCACTGGGTATCGAGTTGAGTATCCGATTCCTTAGCCACCAGCTTCACTGGGACGAGTTTGCTGATGACTTGAGTAACACCTACAGGAACCTGACATTGGAGTTCCTGAGTTCATTCGACTATGACCCATACTCTGGACCAGATGGGTATGCTGCTTTCAGGCTCTTTGGAGTTGAGTACTCCTTCAGCCAGAAAGAGTTCGGCGACTTATTGGGTTTCCAGACCACTCTTAATGCTATCCCGGAGACACCTATGGGATATTTTCTGGGTAAGGAGGTGGAGAAGTTTTGGAGTGATATATCGGGTGGCGGAAGCCAGGATCCATCTACACAATTGTCTCATGTTATACATAACCCCGCCTTCAGATAATTTCAGATGATATTAGCACATTCCTTCCTGGGAAGGCCGGATGCAGAGACACTACTGAGCGAAGAGGAGATCTTCCTATTATTTTGTGCATCCCAATCTCGCCCAGTTGCATGTGGGAACTTTTTATTATACAGTCTCAGCGGTATCTCCAGATCTACCGAAGGAGTCATCCATGTTGGCGGAATCATCACGCAGATTGTTGTCGCTTTAGGTCTGTCTCGCAAGCTGTTACATCTTCAGACCTACTGTGGGTACACTACCATGGACATCGACTTCTGTTTGACCAGAGGGTTGATGAGGAGAGCCTCTTTCCACCCATGTCAGTTCCGATTGCTAGTCGACAGCGAGGCTATCCACTATTTCACACTGCCAGATCCTATGATGACCAGTGTGCATGATCCATAAAATTGGAGTTATGCTTTGGAGGGCCAGGGAGAAACCGTCGAGGAGCCAAGATCACCACCCATTGCTGAATACACGCCTACACCACCATCTCCCAGAATCACTGTTTTCTCTAATAATCTTTCATTGCAGACCCCCGACATCCGCACTCAGATTGCTGAGTGTCGTAGCGAGATCGCAGAGCTTAGACAGGAGGTGGCTGACCTCACCTTACAGATGGGAGTGTCTGATCTCACCCATGCTACTGAAGCCGACTGTCTATATCAGGAGATCGCAAAGCTCAGGCAGAAGGTAGCCATGCTGTGTGGATCCACTCAGGAAGACGACATCCCTACTATATGATCTTACCATTTCATCTTATTTTATCTCTTTTTTATATTTCTCGTATTTACATAACTCATTTTATATTATCGCATTTAGAATATTATATAAACTATGTCTATACATTGATATTTCTACTTTTATCTATATATGTCTTATGTTTTTTTTTTTGCATTTTTTATTTTATTTTAGTTATTTATTTATTTATTAGTCTAATAATTAATTTTTGTTTCATTCTCATTTTTATTTTTACTTTTATAAAATTATGCAAGTCAATGATGCTAGGAAAATCATAAGACAAATGATATCCGGACCCCTCAAAGCCAAAAGACAAGAGAAGCCCAAACCAAAAGACCAAAATTTGGCCCAGCCAGATTTTGCCTTGTGGCGCCCGCCATAGGCCCTGTGGCGCCCGCCACAACGTCTGTAAAAGGTCGGGGCAGAACCCCTTTCTTCACCATTTTCACACCTTACAACCTTCCAAACCCATTTTTCACCTTAGAAAAACATCATTGAACCCACAAAAAACTCATACCTTTCTAATCACCACACCGTACAAATCATTTTTCCGATTTCCATTTCCATTTTCATCTGTCGGATTTCGTAAAAATCCAACCTTTTCCCATTCCACTTCATCTTCTTCGTCACTTTTCAAGAGCTACATAAATGGAGTATAATGGATTCATTCTTCAAGGAGGGAAACTGGGGGATAGACAAAGAAAAATTATCGAACGGTTGCAAAATCAGGAGATCCTCCCGACAAGGTATGTTGACGAAAACTGTCTATACACTTTAGGTATCTATCATAGCATATTTCATTTATTAGATAACTTAGGTTTGCATAATTTATTTTCCAACAAAGAACCCACCTATGAGCGATTGACAATTGAATTTTTGAGTTCCTTAATCTATATTGTCAACCCTAACACTGCTAGCACAGTTGGTACTGTCAAATTTAGAATGTTTGCTGTTGAATATGAATTCAGTACCGAAAAACTAGCCAGCCTGTTAGGAATCCCTCATGGGGAAGGTGCTATTTGTGAGGCCCCTTTGGATTCGGAGTGGTCAATTGAGGTATTTTCCTTCTGGGAGCGATTATCAAACACTTCCATAAACTCTTTTGAAGGAGTTCTTGCCTCAACTATCCATAACCCGACCATCAGAGTTTTTAGATATTTGTTGGCATGCACTATTTTTGGCCGGGAGAATCCAAATAAGGTTAATGCTAGAGAGCTTCTATTTTTACAAGGAAGCCTCACAAATAGACGAATTAATTTGGTCTCGTTCATGCTTGCTCATATGACTTTAACTTTGAATAAAGCAGGACCGATTTCTTTTGGTGGATTGATTACATTTATTGCTCGGGCACTTAACCTGAACAATGAGATGGCTACCCTAGACCCCTTACCTCCTCGCACAATTAACCTAAAATTTTTGAGAGACATGAAACTGTGCCGTTCGAGGAGAGAAGGAGGCTATATGCTTATGGTTCATGGTGTAGCCATCCCGTCTGTTGTTTTGCCGTGCACTAGACGTACAGATGTACGAGATGAGAGGAATTAGACCTATGCTTTAGATGCTCCACCTGTTTTGGGTCCTCTTCCTCCTAACATTCCTGATGAGGCGGGACATGACACCAATGATGAATATGATCGGAGAGAGAGATCTCCCGTACCCCATGTGTCCCCCCATCATCCTTCACCATCACATACCGCACCATCTTCTTCTTCTGCAGGTACCACTCCTGGCTTCTATATTACAGAGGAGATGTGGCGTGACCACATGGCTAGAGAGCAAAGGCGTGACGACCTACTCTCTACCATCCAACAACAGCTGGCGAATAACATGAGCTTCGTGCAAGAGTCGCAACGGAGGACAGACAGGTCCTACGATACTGTTCTACAGTCCCTGCAAACGATCACAGATTCACAAGCCCGTCAACAACACTACCACCAGAGACACATGACACTCATTGAAGCCACTCAAGGTTCCATTATGGGTAACCTTCGAGAAGTGAGGACCGCTCAGGATGCCCTGCAGGCGAGGATGGATCAGAGAGACCGTCGTCGTACCTGATCCCGTCGTCCACCTCAGGATGGCGAGGGCACTAGTGGTCAGCAATAGGGTGTCAGGTAACTCTTCCCTTATCTTATTTCAAAACATTGAGGACAATGTTCGATTTAAGTGTGGGAGGAGACTCTATCGTCTTTTCTTTTTTACCTTTGCTATTTCTTTTCCTTTATCGCTTTTTCTTTGCTGTTTTTAGATAGTTTATTTATAGTTTATTTCCTTTTAGTTGTTTATTTTGCTTTTTAGTATAATGCATGAGTCTGACGAGTCACCAAATATAGTAGATCTTTAGTACAATCCTACCTCCCCATACCTTTAGCCCCACAAAAAAAATTGCAAAAGAAAATAGTGTTATTCCGAAAGTTTTCAGGTTTTAAAGACATGTTTTGAGTAAGGATGTGGTGACTTGGGAGAACTTTGCGAAACATCAGTATTATTTTAGCACCATAGACTTCGTAAATATAGGAACCACTCCCGAAACCCCATATACCATGGCCCTAATCATCATTTCCATATAAGTCCTCAGTAGTTTATCTCAGTAGTCAGCTCCGACCTACGCATCCTCTACGTTGGGGACCGATGCAAATAAGTGAATGATCCAGAAAAACAAAAAAAATAAAAGAAAGAAAAAAGGCAACTCCGGTATAGGTGACCCTCACAAAGTCATTTAAACCAAAGAATTGTAAAAATTTGCTATAAAAAGAAAAAGAAAAACTTACCCACTGTTAGTTGGTTCAGAGGTATCTGGCACTGAACTCGGTAGGACGGATTACGATCCGATCCCCCACAACTACAATTGGGTCCAATAAAAGGGTTTACACATATTTATGTGCCAGAAACCCCATGCTCAAATCATAATCACTATCAGGCCACTCTACTATGACGCATGTATGAATAACGGGCTTAATGTGATTGCGCCTGAATGAAAAGGACACAAAAAGAGGTGAAGAGGCAGGCCTAGGTATTGTGGGATAATATGGGTTGGTTAATATAGGAATGAAGTTTATGTCCGTATTTGCGGATTAGTGTCATCATGATACCCTTAGTTCACTCAGTTAGTACCTATCACTGCATCCTGACTTGATCTTAGAATTTTTACCCGAAGCACTCATTGACACAAATTTTCTTTTATGAGCTTTTTAATGTTTTGCTTGAGGACAAGCAAAGGATTAAGTGTGGGAGAGTTTGATAACACTGAAATTTACCGTATTTTTGACTCCGATTTCACATGCATTCTAGTTGTTTTATTGTTATTTTGTTGTGTTATTGCTATGTTTTCCTTTGTTTTCAGGTTTTTACTTTAATCGGAGCCCTGATCGAGAAAAGGAGCGAAAAAGAGCCAAAAACCCTAAAATTCAGCATTTTGTACTTGTGGCCTACCCCATGGCTGGTGCCATAGACCCTGCCATGACGTGTCCAAGCTCAACTTCCACGTTCCCCACTACTTCCACTAAGGCGCCTCAGATTGGCCTTGTGACGGGCGCCATGGCCTTGTGGCGGGCGCCACAAGAGGAAAAGTTTTCCCTCCCATTTTCAAGTTGAAGGGCATCCTTGTCATTTCCATCTTTTTACTTGCTTATAAATAGAAACTCGAAATCACTTTTACAAGCATCCAAACTTAGAGCAGAGGCAAACTCAGAGCAACTTTGTTTCACTTAGGCATATATTCAGTATTATAAAGTGGTAATCGCTTCGCATTGGAGTGTTACCACAATTGTGTAATCGAGTCTGTGATAGAGTCTGTAATCGAGTTTGGAGCACTTTTGAAGGAAGTTAATCCTGCCGCCATTTTCATTTCCGCTTTGCAATTTATCCAACCCTCCGTTTTGAGCAGGTTTTTATTACTTGTCTTTACTTTTATTTATTTCCCGCACTCGCTTTACTTTTATTTATTTCCCGCACTCGCTTTACTTTTATTTACTTCCCGCACTCGCTTTACTTTATTTATTTCTCGCACTCGCTTTAAATTATTTATTTCCTCACACTCGCTTTAAATTATTTATTTCCTCGCACTCGCTTTAAATTATTTAATTTCCGCACTCGTACTACTTTTATTTACTTTAAATGCACTTTTACTTTACCATGTCTAACTAAATCTATAAGGTTAGAATGTAAGGATCGTAATTGAACCGATAATCCGTACAATTGTTCGTAGAAACACTTAAGGGCTATTTTAACTTTCAACTTAAGTTTTCCCGCACTTCAATTCTATTGGGTAAGATCGAACGTCGTCCAACGTCTTTTTAAACTTAATTGTTTTTAACTATTTCAAAAACAGCAAAAGCGCTTTGTTTAGTTCATTAGGAGTTTTTAACTTAAGAAGAAAAGAGATTTTAAAACTATTTTCGGACGCGTTTATAAGTTTAGAGTCTAGTTCTTGAGAACCTCTTTTGGTTAAGAAATCCAGGTTATAATACTTTTCAACTAAGTCAAGATACTATATTTCTTAAAAATAGGTTTACTACTCTAACGCAATGCGCGCCTTTTTATAAGTGACAATAAGAGGGTTTGATTAGGGAGTACAACTCGGTTCTGAATACGCGAAAGCGACCGTTCCTGTTAAATTATTCTTTTCAAAGTAGAAAACATTGCCCATAAGTAGCTCTATTAGCAAGTACTTGGATTATTAATTGATTACGTGAATTACATTCGACCCTGTCTTTATTAATTAATCTTTATTCAACACTTTAATTTTCGTTGCACACTCCAAAAACACCTATTTTGATTGCCTTTGATAAACACCATAACAATAGATAACGATAGATTGACACTTGGTCTCTATGGATTCGATAATCTTTTATATTACTCTGACGCGTTCGTATACTTGCGAAACACCACATCAGAAATCAAACATATTTGAAAAATTTCTAAGTCCCAAGTCAAATGTTCACTTCTTCCACCTTGAATAACTTTTTATATGGACTTCAAATGAGAAAAGTTTCTTCGTCAAAGTTGTAACTCTTTCAAACCTCTTAAATTTGGTCACAAATTTGACATCATTTGGATTTGGTATGAATGAGTTATACATTTTAGAAGTTGAGGAATATCACTTGTTCAATGGTATTGGCCCAAAATGACCTATAATGTTTCCTCTTGGCACATGAATTTGCAAGTTGAATTTGAACTTCATCTCATAAAAAATGAGCAAGTTATGGTCTTAGGAAGTTGACCTCCAAACTAGGGTTCAGACAAAATGACCTATAATCTTTCACCATAAAAAGTGACTTTCCAAGCAAAATTAGCTCTAGACTTCAACACGAAAGTTGTTTGGAATGTCATTTTGAGTAACGTTTAGCTTGGAATCAGTTTCATATGACAAATATTGTATGAGATAGGGTCTAGGGAACTCTAGTTTTGACCAGTTGACTTTCTCTAGTCAACCACCATGAACCAACTTGCTAGCTTGACATTCTCTTGACTTTTGGGACTCATGGAGGATCATATATGCATAAGATGATGAAATAAGAAGTATCCCTTGAAATGTTTGATCAATTGGTGAGGAAACCTGTTGAAGAAGTCACACAAGATACCCAGATGAATTAGGGTTTCCAAGGTAAACAAACTCCAAACTCTTGATGATTTTTTGATCAAAATAACATGTGAAGATTATAGGGATCCATATATGATGCTTAGAGACAAAGTGAACCATTTCTTGATTGTGCTCCTTGCATTGAGGGTCTCAAACCCTAGATATGAGCTTGATAGAGGATATGTGAGCATACATACTACCTACAAAAGCAACAAACTATACATTGACATATTTTTGGTATTTTGGTTAGTAAACAAAGAAAACATGAAGTATGATACAATCAAATGTGCTTGGTGATCTCTCCCATTGCAAGCCCAATGAATGAGGGGTAAGGAGGATGCCAAGGTATGATCCCAATGCTAATGCATATGATGAGATAACATGAGGGATCTTAGGGTCAAAATTAGGGTCTTACAGTTGCTCCTATTTAAGGACGTTCTAGCTGAGGAGATGAAGGTTAAAATCTTCGTATCGACTTAGTAGAATGCACTTAAATAATAACAATATAAGCAAATTTTGGTCCCTAAGAGACCTCATGATGAATATGATATGAAATGCTAAAAAATAATCTCTGTGGGAAAATATGGCCACAAAGAAAAAGAATCCGGAGAGATAGAAAGTCCTCAGGAGCATAATTCATTCCATAAGGAAAACTCACTGGGGAGACAGAGACTCTAGGGGATAAAAAGTTGTGCGTAGGCCAGGCTACGAATTAAAGCTGTTGGGGAGACACGAGGGGTTCCATGAAAATAAATCAATGGAAAGACTCAGCCGGGGATAAAGGAAAAATCTGCAGGGGAAACGGGTAAATCAAGACCAAACTGAAATACTCGATCCAAACAGGAAATAGCGATTTCATTGAGGAAATACGCACTCATACTCAACTGGGGAAAAATGATCTTCAACACAGGAGTAATAGAAGTATATTATTCATTACTGGTAACTGGGCAAGGAGATAACATAGTCTGCCAGAGAGGACATCCGTCACCGGTTAGGGTAAACATATCAAGGATGACTCGCTGAGGGCAATAAGAGATGTATCCATTACCAGTTATTGGGCAAGAATAACCTGTTGGAGAAAAGTCAAATAGGATTTACAACTACCGAATACTGGGCAGAAGACCGAAGAGAGAGAATACCCGTCACTGGTTACAGTGAACATATCAAGGATAAACTTAAAGGGAAGAATATCCGTCATCGGTTAAGATGAACATATCAAGGATAAACTGCCAGGGGAAAGTATGAATTATATCTATCAGTTACTGGACAGAATACCAAAAAAGAGAATATCCGTCACCGGTTAGGATGAACATATCAAGGATAGACTCAGAGGGGAGAAATACGAATTATATCTATCCGATACTGGATAGAATTCCAAAAAGAGGAGGAAACCTGTCAGCAGTTAAGATGAACATATCAAGGATTGACCAACTGGGGAATGGAAAATAGGGATTACAACTACCTTTTTACTGGGTAGAAAACCACAAAGAGAATATCCGTCATTGGTTAGGATGAACATATCAAGGATAAACTCAAAAGGAAAGAATATCTTTCATTGGTTAAGATGAACATATCAAGGATAGACTACCTGGGGAAACATAAAATGAATCCGCTGGGAAAAGAAAGAGGAAATAGATTACTGTTATCGGGTATTGGATAAAAGTAAGGTACTTTCAAACTGAGAAGAGTATTACCAGTTACTGGGTAATAGACTCTCAGGGGACCAAAAGCATCTATCTAGCTAAGAGCTAGAAAGAAACGGTCAATCAAAGACTCTACCCGATGAGGATATAACTCAAGGGGAGTGGTTCCATCCAGATAATTGACTGGGGAGGAAGATAAAATAATAATCATCCATGAGGAAATAACTTAGTGGGGAATGAGAAAGGTTAAATTTTTTCTGCTTAAGGGGCTGACACTCTACAATTGAGGGAGGACAGACACACCAAGTCTGCATGGGGGAAAGGATACCACCATAGCAGAGGATCAAAAATAATGAATCACAAGGTGCAATAATAATGCAATAATGAAATCTATGAATATATATGTATATGTATATGTATATATGATGATTATGCTGACAAAAATAATCACGAAGGATACAAATGTCAACGGTATGAATCATTGATACAACACTCGGCTAATCTCGACAGGATGGAGGCATCAACTGGAGAAAAAGAGTTGGGGATGGACATATACCATCCATCTCAAAGGTTCGACCCTGGATGGGAAAGGGAACAAATCCGCTGAGGATTTGAACCGTCAACTCTGTGGGGAATTTTAGGTCAACACCATATCAAATGGGAGACAACCTCGCAGGGGATACTACCAAAACTGCTCAAGAATCCAAATAAGGAGTGAAATCCGCTGGCGAACTGAGGGGAAATGAAATTTGTACTGAATCTATGCAAACCGTTGAGAATACATGCCTGAAATCAGCTGGGGAGGTGATCTCAAAACTCAGCTGGGGAAACTAACTTGCTGAACCAACTGCTTGAGGAAGACCAACAATGCTTCGCATTTTGGGACCCGCTTGTTCTCAGACTGCCGTTGATATTCCTTACTGAAATCGATTGATTAAAAGTAATTGCCTTTATTTTAAGAAAAATGATTTTGATTTTAAATTCAATTTTAAAAATGATCATCATAAAATTTAATTTAATTTGACTGAAAGATAAATAAGAGTATAAACAATTGGATAAAAAGCTCAACTTTATTTAATAGAATGGTAGTCTTTAAATGACAAGACTCCATAGATCTTTACAAAAGTTGAAAAATGGTAATTTACATGGAAAAGGGCTACATTGAATATAATGATCACTAATCCTTCTACCAACTTCAATCTCCATTGTGCTCTTGGCTTCGGTTGAGGGTGCTGAATCAAAACCAAATGACATGCTCGAGAATGTCTTCAAGATTAAAGATGAGCCGAATTCAGTTACTTGCCATAATCCCTAATTTTTGCATAAATTGCCCCAATGTGGGGTACTCAATTTAACGGGATAAATTTTCTGTTTTATGTCTCTAACTTTTGCCTGAATCGCCCTTTCGAATTTTCAATCCACCGAGACGCTCATTTTTGCCTAAGCCGCCCTTTCGGGTATTCAACTTAGAGAGATGTTCTTTTCTATTTAGGCGAAGTATTTCTTGACTGCATCGGCATTCACAAGACGAGTGAACTCTTCACCATCCATAGTGGTAAGAATCAAAGCACCGCCTGAAAAGGCTCTCTTAACAACATATGTGCCTTCAGAATTAAGAGTCCATTTTCCCCTAGAATCTGGTTTGAAATATAGAATCTTCTTGAGCACAAGGTCACCTTCTCTAAACACACGAGGCTTGACCTTCTTATAAAAAGCTTTCTTCATTCTTTGCTGATACAACTGACCATGACACATGGCAGTCATTCTCTTCTCTTTGATTAAATTCAGCTGGTCATACCTGGTCTGGCACCATTCAGCGTCAGTCAACCTTGCTTCCATTAAAACACACAACGATGGGATCTCAACCTCTACTGGGAGCACAACTTCCATGCCATAAACAAGTGAGAAAAGGGTTGCCCCTGTTGAAGTGCGGGTGGACGTACGGTACCCGTGCAAAGCAAATTGGAGCATCTCATGCCAATCTTTGTACGTCACAACCATTTTTTGAATGATCTTCTTGATGTTCTTGTTTGCAGCTTCAACAACCCCATTCATCTTGGGTCTATAGGGTGAATAATTATGATGTGCAATCTTGAAGTCTTTACAAAGGGCTTCCACCATATTATTATTCAAGTTAGATCCATTATCAGTAATGATCTTACTTGGCACACCATAAATATATATAATCTGATTCTTGATAAACCTTACAACAACTTGCTTGGTTACATTTGCATACGATGCCTCTTCAACCCACTTTGTGAAGTAATCAATAGCCACCAGAATGAAACAATGTCCTTTTGACGCTTTGGGCTCAATCATGCCAATCATATCAATTCCCCACATAGAAAAGGGCCATGGAGAGGAAATAACATTCAACAGTGTCGGAGGAACATGAATCTTATCTACATATATTTGACACTTATTTCACTTCTTCACAAACTTGCAACAATCAGATTCCATTGTCAGCCAATAGTAACCTGCTCTTAACATCTTCTTAGCCATAGCATGTCCATTGGAATGGTTACAAAAGGAACCTTCATGGACTTCAGTCATCAATAAGTCTGCTTCGTGTCTATCCACGCATCTGAGCAAAACCATATCGAAGTTTCTCTTATAAAGCATATCATCATTCAGGTAGACGTTGCCAGCTAATCTTCTCAAAGTCTTTTTATCTTTCAAGGATGCTCCAGACGGGTAAATTTGACTTTGGAGAAAACACTTGATATCAAAATACCAAGGCTTTTCATCTTTTATCTCTTCAACAACAAACACATAAGCTGGCCTATCAAGACACATCACAATCAAATTAGGAACTTCATTCCAGAACTTCACCATAATCATTGAAGCCAACGTTGCAAGAGCATTTCCCATCCGGTTTTCATCTCGAGGGATATGATGAAATTCCACCTTTGTAAAGAAAGTTGAAATCCTCCTCGCATAATCTCTATATGGTATCAAACCGGGTTGATTCGTCTCCCATTCACCTTTGATCTGATTCACAACCAAAGCCGAATCTCCATAGACGTCCGAATACTTAATTCTGAGATCAATGGCTTCTTCAAGCCCCATAATGCAAGCTTCATACTCAGCCATATTATTCGTACACTTGAAAGTCAAACAAGCTGTAAATGGAAAATAAGTGCCTTGAGGAGTAATAATCACTGCCCCAATGTCATTACCATACTGATTAACAACTTCATCAAATACCATGCCTCAACGGAAACCAGGTTCTGACCCTTCTTCAAGCAGTGGTTCATCACAATCTTTCATTTTTAGGTACAAGATCTCTTCCTCGGGAAAATCATACTGTACCGACTGATAATCTTCAATTGGTTGGTGAGCCAAATGGTCAGCCAAGACACTACCTTTAATTGCTTTTTGAGATCGGTATTCAATATCATACTCTGATAACAACATCTGCCAATGGGCAATCCTCCCAGTTAAAGCATGCTTCTAAAAAATGTACTTGATTGGATCCATTTTGGATATTAACCAAGTAGTATGATTCAATATATACTGACACATACATTTAGTAGCCCAAGCCAATGTCCAACAAGTCTTTTTTAGCATAGAATACCGAGTCTCACAGTCGGTGAACTTCTTACTGAGGTAGTAAATAACGTATTCTTTCTTTCCAGTTTCATCTTGCTGACCAAGAACACAACCCATACTCTCTTCGAGCCCAATCAAATACATGATCAAAGGTCTTCCTTACACAGGCGGAGACAGAATCTGAGGCTCGAGCAGATACTCTTTGATATTGTCAAAAGCTTTCTAGCAATCTTAGATCCAATCATAAGACTGACCTTTCTGAAGAAGCTTCAATATAGGCGCACACGTGGCAGTCATATGGGAAATGAATCTTGAGATATAGCTCAAGCGGCCGAGAAAACCTCTGACTTGCTTCTCAATTTTGGGCGCTAGCATTTCTTGTATTGCTTTGACCTTGGCAAGATCAACTTTAATACCTTTCTCGCTGATAATAAAGCCCAACAACTTACCAGAACGAACACCAAACATACACTTATTGGGATTCAAGCGGAGTTTATACTTCCTCAAACGCTGGAATAACTTCAACAAATGCTTAACATGTTCCTCTTCATCACTTGATTTGTTGATCATATCATTAACATAGACTTCAATTTCTTTATGTATCATATCATGAAAAAGAGTGGTCATTTCTCTCTGGTATGTTGCACCAGCATTCTTTAAACTGAAAGGAATCACTCTATAACAGAATGTTCCTCAGTGTGTAATGAATGTGGTCTTCTCCATATCTTTAGGTGCCATCTTGATCTGATTATAACTGGAAAATCCGTCCATAAATAAGAAGACTTTGAATTTAGCTATATTGTCTACCAACATATCAAAGTGTGGCAGAGGGAAATCATCTTTAGGATTATCTTTGTTCAAATCTCTATAATCAACACACATACGGATTTTTCCATCCTTCTTCGGAACATGCACAATATTGGCCACCCACTACGGATACTCAGCGGTAACAAGAAAACCAGCATCAATCTGTTTCTGCACCTCCTCTTTGATCTTCACTTCCATATCAGGATGAGTCCTCCTCAACTTCTGCTTGACTGGCGGGCATTCTGGCTTCAACGACAATCTATGCTCTACAATTTCATAATCCAAACCATGAATGTCTTGATAGGACCAAACAAACACATCTGAATACTCTCGAAGAAGATCAATCAACCCCTTCTTAAGTTCTGGACACAGTTGAGACCCAATCTAGACTTCCTTCACATCATCTTCGGAACCCAAGTTGACTAGCTCAATCTGCTCTTCGAATGGGTGGATGGCTTTTTCCTCGTGCTCAAGTAGACGAGACAATTCATCAAACATTTCTTCATCAATTTCTTCCTCAACCTCAAACACAGGGAAATCAAAGTTTGGAGAGGGAGTAGGATCATTGTATTCAATGGGTTTAAAAACCAAACTACATAATGATTTGATATTTTGATTTTAGAGAAGTGAATCGTGACCAAATATTATGCAGATGGACAATTATTATTTATTTATGTTTTTTGTGATTACCATTTTAAGAAAAGCAAAAAGTAAAAACATCATAGATGTGGATGAATAGAATTGCATTTTATTGATGATAATTCGAAAAATGCCCAACAATGTTTACTTCACCCTTAGGCATAAGAGAAGGATTTTTCTAAAAATAATGAAAAACTCAAATTACTTAGAACGATGGACAATAACAGGAACATCAACAACAACCTAATTGTTGCAAGTCTTTCCATGCGTCATAAAGTTGGCGCAATCTTCATCTTCATCGCCTTCGATCACAGCAGTTGAGTGTTGTTCATTACCATGGATGAACCCTCAGCTACAGAAACTCGGTTGCACTTCTTCATCCTTGACTTTAAACGGCCCTTGCTGGAATCCCAATCCAGCCCTATTCTTGTTCTCGGTGAATTCTACCATACGGACCCACTGATTTGTACTGGCATCTTCAATAATTTTCCGCGTGTCTTTGAAAGAAGACATAGGCCCCCTTGTTTTCTTTACCACAATAATACGCAAGGCTTAGAATGGAGTTCCTACATCTTCCTCGGCTTTAACATACGTGAAAGATGACAGATGGCTCACCAATAGTGCTTTCTCTCCTCCTACAATGACAAGCTTGACATTCTTCACAAATTTTAGTTTCTGATGTAGAGTAGATGTTACAGCTCCAGCTTCATGGATCCATGGCGTTCCCAATAAGCAACTATAGGCCGGCAGGATATCCATTACTTGAAAAGTAATTTGAAAATCACTCGGACCTATCTTCACTGGAAGGTCCACTTCTCCTATGACAATCTTGCAAGAACCATCAAATGCTTTGGAGCACCAGACTTACAATTACCTCATCATCATCATTAGGCCCAATTTGCTGGATTCACCAGACTGACACATTGGAGCACTAATTGGGCTTACCGTGGGTACATCCACCTTCTTACCAACTGAAACATCTTCGATCACTCATTTGGGAAAATGGGACCGAAAACGTGACCGATACGAGTCATCTTCGCGATATCTACAATATTCATAACAGAATTGCTCGTGGGCAACAGGACCTCTTGACCATTCTCCATCATTGTAGCATTATACTAGTACGGAACAGCTCTATCAGATGCATACAGGACGGGGCCCACTAACTGTATCACTAACGTCACTACCGATCTATTGACGTTATTACTGCTGCTGCTGTCAAATTGATTCAGTACCCACTCTAGGGTTTTAAATACTGGAACAATTACATTGACATCATTTATATCCCTCAACTGTTGAATCTGGATTACATTCTCATCCATCAACTTCTGGATATCTCTCTTGACGATCAAACACCCACAGGGGTTTACACTGCAAATTGCATAACCATCATGGTCATGCTCACAATTACTGATGGTACACATGGTCTTATGCATCTCTACCAAGGACCTACGAATAGGTCCCACATTGAATACTAAGAAATTTCTTGGACAACCATCTACCATATTAACAGAGGAATTACCATGAGCGGGCAATGGGTTGACTTTCACGTTCGGCACACAGTCTTCAAAGGAAACCATCCCACTCTTCACAAGCTTTTGTACCTCGTACTTCAACGGGTAACAGTTCTCGATATCATGGCCTGGAGCTCCTTGATGAAAGGCACAACGGAGTTCAGGCTTATACCACCATAGAAGTGGTTCTAGAATTTGAGGTGGATTCCTTGGTTGGAGTAGGTTCTTGAGAACCAAAGACGGGTAGAGTTCAGCGTATGACATAGGAATATGGTCAAAAGAGACCTTCTTCCTCTTGAAATTTTGTTGTTGTTGATTATTGTTGTTGTTGTAGTTGGTTCTTTGTTGCGGTTGTTGTTGACGTTGTTGTTGAACTGGAATTGATTGATTGTTTGAATTGTTTGAGAATACTGGAATAACTGATGAAACCTGATGATGATGTTGACGTGGTTGCAGATTTCTTTTGACATGAGGCCTCCTCTGCCTCCCTACTGATACTGCATTGGTTTCCCCTTCCTTCTTTCTGGCGAAATTACTTCCATATTTATTGCTTTATGACACCTCTTCTTTAGATAAATGTCCTTCACGGACTCCTTCCTCTAATCGCATCCCCATGTTTACCATCTCGGTAAAGTCATTGGGGAACCTGGCAATCATGCGTTCGTAATAAAACGAACTCAGGGTCTTAAGGAAAATCTTCGTCATCTCTTTCTCTTATAACAAAGGATTGATTTGAGCAGCAAGCTCTCTCCACCTATGGGCATACTCTTTGAATGTCTCTTTGTCCTTCTGAGACATAGACCTCAGCTGGTCTCTATTGGGCGCCATGTCCACATTATACTTATACTGCTTGACAAAAGCTTCACCTAAATCAATGAACGTGCGAATACTTGCACTATTTAGCCCTATGTACCATCTCAAAGAGGCACCCGTCATACTATCTTGGAAGTAGTGAATCAATAACTGATCATTATCAGTTTGAGTTGACATTTTCTTGGCATACATAACAAGGTGACTAAGCGAACAGGTATTTCCCTTATACTTTTCAAAGTCAGGGACTTTGAACTTCATCTGGATCTTGACGTTTGGCATTAAGAAAAGTTCAACAACACTTTTACCTAACAAATCTTTTCCACTCAATGTTTCAACTCCTTGCGCAGCTCAAGGAACTTATCATTCACCTCATAGACATCTGGACCCTCAGACGGCTCAGAATGGTAGATGGTGTCCTCAACACGAGGCATAGTATGAAAAACTGGAGGAGGTACAAACATGACCGGGCTAGATGTCGGCATAGAAGCAAATGTAGGTGCAAACCCTTCAGGCATAAAATTCGGTAGCATCTCCCATGGGAATCCAGCAGGCATAGTTTGACCAGGTTGAGTAGTAGCAACATGAACAGTTGAGGTAGCAACCTCTGAGATGACAGTCCTCTGAGGAGGAGGAGTTGCGGGAGTTGGAGAAGACTGATTCTGAGCAGCTAGAATAGACTCCATCATAGTAGTTAAACGAGCAATCTCATCCTTCAGTTCCCAGTTTTCTTACTCTAACTTCACCATGATTCTGGGTTGATTGGCGCGAGTGTTGTATCGGTGAGTCAGCTTGGCTGAAGCATAGAAGAATAACCCATAAGACATCTGGCGGAAGTAAACCTGTTATGCAAATGATGAATGAAATGCAATGTTTTAATTGTTTTTATTTTCAAGGAACATACTATTTTATTTAAAGATATAAAACAATAATATTAACAATTTGATTGACCATAAAAATCTCTTTTATTCATATAATTTGGAAGGATTACATTGAGTACAATTTCGGAAACCAAAATACAAATACAAGAGAAAAGGAAACTAATCATCCTAAGGATCCCTAGAAACAATGTCAGATAATATGGCTGCAGGTGCATACTTCCTTCGGATGCGTCGGATCTCAGACTCAAAAGAAGTCTTCATCTGAGCCTTTTCGAGGACAAGCTGATCAACAATCTTCTTCCAAGCACCGGAAGGTTGAGGCATACTAGAGAAAGATGGACCCTCTGGCTCTCTTTTTCTCTTCACTGCTCGGTCCTCAAGAAGTTCAATAAGTACGTCCTTATCCTTAGACTCAAGCTGCAAATCCATATGCTTTTGGCTTAAAGCATGGAATCGCTCTACCCACATATCCTTCTCTTGCTTCATCTTGGCGAGTGCATCTTCCAACTCCTCTACATCTTGGTTAGGGAGAGTTAATAGCTCAACCACAACCATAGACATAGGTCTTTCACAAGCATGCAACATCTTCAATTCCAAAGCTCTCTTCTTCATCCAAGTAGTGTAAGCTTCCAAAGCTACACAGTTGCACGGACAAAGCTCGGATCTTCCTTTCCTATGCACGTTATGCCAAGCATATATCATCTTCTGCTTCAAATGTTGGGGATCTTTACCCTCTTGATAGAAAAGACCTCCTAACTTAGTGTTATTAGTTTTGTCTCTAAAGGGGAACCCAAGTTGACGACGAGCCAAAGTAGGGTTGTAGTTGATTCCTCCTTGTGTACCAATGAGAGGCACATTAGAGAATTCACCACAACTTTCAATAATATCCAAACTACTCAAGGTAGAGTCATACCACACAATATCATCATTAGTGAGGGACATAAGTCTCTTAGACCACCGTAGACATTGCTTGTTCTCCATAAAAGCAGGCGTCTGAGGCAAGTGCAAAATAAACCACTTGTATAGAGGAGGAACACAACATGCAATAGTCCCATCACCTTTAGAATTCCTCAAATGCAAGGAAAAGTACACATCACCAAGTAGAGTAGGCACAAGATTCCAAATCAAGAGGATTCTAATGGCGTTAACATCAACGAAACCGTCAATGTTAGGGAACAAAGCCAAACCCTAGATGAGCAACACTAAGATGGCTTCAAAAGCGTCAACACTATCGGCTTGGGCAAAAGCAGTGGCTTTCCCAATAAGGAACTCAGAAGTCAACCCAAAAATTCCTCCTTTCTTCACCTAATGAGCCTCAATCTCAGACTTCTTCAGATGAAGAGCTTTAGCTATAATATGAGATTTGTGAATCTCCTCCAATCCACTAAAAGGAACTTTGTCAGAAACGGGTATTCCCAAGATATGAGCATACTCTTCTAACATAGGTACAAGCTGATAATCGGGAAAAGTGAAGCACCGATAGAGAGGGTCATAAAACTGAACCAACACACTCAAGAGTCCTTCAACCACATCAATAGATAACACGGATAGAAGTTTCCCATGATGTTTCTTGAAATCCAAGGGATCTAGTACAAAAGATGATATCTTCCTTAGCTCTTTCAAATCAGGACATCTCTGTAAGACCCTAATTTTGACCTTAAGATCCCTCATGGCATCATATCATTGCTCATTGCATTTGCCTCAAGGATCATAGCATCTTGGCTCCTTAATCCTAGGGTTCGGACTTGTGTGAGTCGGTTTGAGACCACCAAGCATGCTTGAATTGTATATTATTTCTTTTCTTATTTTTTTTACTAACCAAAAGCACAAAAATATGTCACTAACACCTTTTGTTTTGAAGTATAAGCAGTCATGTGATCCAAGGCTCCTAGGAGGCTCCTATACTCAATGAAGTGGCTAGATAAAGATGAGTACAAGCATGAAAATGGACCATAAGGTTTATAATCATCATATATGTCTCCCAAGTATCTCAATTTTCCATTTTGATCAAGATAAACCAAAGGGCTTGAGGATTGTTTCCCAAGGAAACCCTAATTCAACTGTGCATTGACTGTGCCTTGCTCATGAAGCAACCTCAACCTATGATCAAATCCAATCAAGGTAAGTTATTTCATTCATTATTTTATGCATATACGAGCCTATGTGAGTATCCTCAATCATTCATTCATTAAGATTTGAAGTTTGGACTTGAGAAGTTGACCAGTCAAGTCATCTGACCAAATTGAAATCCACTGAGACCTAACTTTTGATGTGTTTGTCAAATTAATATTATTCCAAGAGAAAATATGTTCTTAATAATCATATGAACAACTTTCATGTTCATCAAAAATCCATTTGAAACTTGGAAGGTCATGATTCATTTCAAAACATTATAGGTCATTTTGACTAAAACTCTAATTTTGGGTCAACTTCCCAAGGACCTAACTCCTTGATTGTTTGTGATTTTGAGGTGAGACCAATCTCACTGTAACGCTTAAGATGTCTACTTCAATTGTTATGTTGGAAAAAATTTCATAATACTAAACGAAACACATGTGATAATACAAAACATTATAGGTCACTTTGGACCAAAGCCATTGAATTTGAAAAATGTCCAATTTCAGGTGCCATAACTTTCTCATCAAAAATCCAAATGATGCAAAACGTAAGTCCAAATTGATTATCTTGTAAAGATGTACAACTTTGATGTTGGAGGTTGTTTCATTTGAGGCTTGCATCATTAAAATAGAAGGGCTTCAAGTTGGTCACTTTTGACAAATTTTTCAAAGGCATGTTTTGTACCTCAAACTTCATGATCAGTTTTCACAATTTTCCAAACTCCAAATGGATTTTTGTCCAACATAGCTTTTGCTCCTTTTGTCAGGACCTTTCCAACCATTATTCACATGCCTATGTTTGGATTTTCTATGTGTGACTTTCGAAGAGGTAAATATTTGTGACCAATTATGAAATTCACATTGAATCTTGAAATGCAAGCTATTGCAAGGCAAATTACACGCCCAAATCAACTCATTGTGCTATCAACTTGCAAATCCATCAGCTTTTGGGCCTCACATGCGCCTGTACAGGCCCATGCATGGAGGACTCAAAGCTTCATGCACACGAGTTTCTCCTCACTTGGCATCAACTCCAGCTATAAATACCTTGCCTTGCCTCATTCAAAAGGACCCTGAATTCAACCTGAAGCTCTGCAGAATTGGAAACCCAACGATACCAAAGGAATTCTCATTTTTAATTTCTCATTTCAAGTTTGAATTTCAACAAAATCAGTTGATCTTCAACACTTATTCCTTAGCCTTGCACTCATATCACATCTCAAGATCAAATTGCAAGAAAAAGTTGGAAGGAATCGTGCTGATCAAAGCTTCTCTTCAAAGGTTTATTGCTCAACTGTTTTGATCTGAATCTCATCATATAATGTGAATTGCTTGTGTTTATTTGGTTTTCTGAAGTCCTCATGTGAGAGACAAGCCAGTGGTGGCTTTGATTTTGTGTTTTGAAGCACTTCAGTTTATGCACCTGGATTTTCCATCTCAGATTTCTTACTCCATAGAGATCTTGAGGATAATCCAAGGTTACATGGGTGATGTACATCACCCTAGCTTCATTTTGGTATAAGGATCATGCATTTTGGTTGAGGTTTGAAAACCTGCAACTGGTGGCCGGAAACAGTTAGCTCACCGGAGAAGACGGTGGTTTCCACCACCGTCCCCACGTGGAACCTTTTGAGCCATTAGATCTCACTCCCACGTTATAATCTCAGCCATGCATTCTTTTGACTTTTTTTTTAATTCAGCGTGTGTTGCATTGGACTTATGACTATGGTACGCACGTGCCTTTGGACCCTTGGATGTTGCCACGTCAATTAATGAATTGATCCAAGGGGCGCTGATTTTTCTCGTTTTCTAATTTCTGTATTATTTTCTTTTATTCCATTTATTTTCAAATATTCATAACTGTTCTATTTGGGATCACAAAAATATGAGACCAATTGCAAAAATTTTCTTTTAAAATCTAGTTTCATAATCTGATTTTTAATTATTTTTGTGATTCCATTTAATATTTTTTGTGAATTATTTTTTTTTGATAGTTTTTAATTCAATTTAAATACTTTTTGATATCCAAAAATTCCAAAAATATTTTCTTAACACATATGGATCATGACAAGTCTATGAAAAATATTCTCATCAATTTCTTAATTGATTTGAGATTTTTTTGAGATTTTAGTTCATTTGTGTGATTTTTCTTGATTATTAAATGTTTTAAAATAGTTTCTGTTTTCAAAAAACGTTTAGAAAATTTGTTAAACTTTATTTGACCATGTTAGACTTATGATGATTCAATTGGACTTATCCAAGTTGATTTGAATTGAATTTGAAGTTTGACCATGTTTTGTTCATTTTACTTTATGTTATATTTTAATTCCAAAAAATACCAAAAATATGTTTGACCTTCATTGACTTCTAATCTTCATTTCACTTCTGTTTACCATTGATTGATGTTGATTTCATTCACATTTGATCATTGTGTTTTGATTATGTCATTTGATTTCTCCTTTATTCATTTCATTTCATCTTCATCTTCATCTTCTTTTTCTTTTGGCCAATGAGTTAATGATTTGTGGTTAGCCTTGACATATGAGTGGCTTAACCTTCTTTGATCCAAATCAAACTCAACTTGATCAAAGATCAAGTGAGTTGCTTTGTGTCCAAGATAGGTTGCTTCTTGGTCAAGCAAAAAACCTAAAATCCATACAAGGCCTTTCTTCTTTTCTTTTGGCATGGCAAGTTGTAGGAGCTTGGCTTACTAGTTATGATCTCTAACTTGTGTTTATTTGCCTATATTTTTATTGACCAGCCTCAGATAGGTGTGGCTATTACATTAGTCCACTTACGATTGCTTAACATAGCGCTAAATTGTCTTATGACACACTAACACTAACCACTAATTACTAACTTTAATTCAAGCATTTAATTCTTGCAATTTACTTTAATGCAATTTAATTTCTTGCTCATTTATTCATATTGTCTTTTCCTTTGCTCACTTGAGCTCATATTTTATGTTTATGCTATTTTCCTTTTGCTCACTTGAGCTCATTATTGTCAATACATATATTGTGGCTTTATGCTTGTTTTGTCTTTGTTTGTGTGAACCCAATGCTTAAAGGACTTAGAATTAGGGCCTTACCTATGCTTAAAGGAGTTCAAGAGCAACTAGGCCTCATGCCTTTAGAGTGCTAAACTTGTTGAAGAGCAACTAGGCCTCATGCCTTTAGAATGCTAAGTCTTAAAGTTGACTTGAAAGGACCCTAATCTAAACTCACTATTTGTCCATTCCTCTTATTGCATTGTGAACTTTTTGATTGTTTGTTCTTGTGTGGTAGGGATTCCAAACTTGAGATAGTAAAAAGGACCATTGTCATGAGCATCCGAGTTAAGAGAGACAAGCCAAATGGAGATCCTAGGAGCTTGATTGAATATTTGTTAGATTGCTTGAGTTAATTGCTAAGTCCAAAGGAAAGGAGCATCTTGAATCATCTTTATGATTTCAAGAAGGGAACTCCAAGGGTTTTATCTCTTCTCTCATCTTTGCATGTTTAGGACTAACCCTTCTCTTCTTCTCTCCATTCTAACCCAAGCAAAACTCATTTTGTGCAAACATTGACATTATTTTCAAATTAGAAACCTAGGCCTTATTCCTTTGATTTTTCCAACTCTTTTCCTTAATACTCATTGTTAATAAATTCTAATCATATTTTGACTTTATTTTGTGAATACTTCTAATTTGTAAATACAACTCACCTGAAGTGATTTTTGTGGTTCCAATGGCCACCTTTGTTAAAACTTTTCATAAACATTAGTCATTAGGTTTGAGTTATCATAGTGGTTGATGTAAACCTCACCTTTACCCTTAGTGATTGGATTGTAAGTCTTCCATACCTATTATAGGGTGGATCCCTCACTAGTATGTTGAAGCTCTCCTCACATGGTGGATTGCTGGTTTAGGTTGAGTTTTCTCCCTTTGATAACAAAAGACCTTAAGGCTTTTGATCAAATCAATTCACCCATATTTTGAGATTTTTACCCCGAACTACAAGGTTTTGATCCTACCTTTGTGATGGTATGTAGGCAATGGGTTCATCCATTCAAAAAACAAATTGTAAATAATGTATATTCTTTTCCCATCTCCCCAATCTTGTTTGCACAAATATTTTCACAAATACCAACCTACAATACACTTTGCAAAAAGGGCTCCCTTAGAGTACTAAGGATGTTTTGGGTGCTTAAAACCTTCCCATTGCATCATCAACCCCCTTACCCAGATCTCTGACATTTTTATTAGTTTTTGATTTGATAAAACTTCTTACTTGGTTTTTGTTCGCTTTCTAACCTTTCCTTTGGATAAATAGAAGTGCGGTGGCGACTCGAATTGTATGCTTACTTTTGATTCAGTCAATAAATCTAAAGGTAACGGATACCCCGCTACAGAAAAGTGGCGACTCTGGTGGGGAGAGTCTCTTCCTAGTGGGTTTAGCCTACTTTTTGTCTTTGTTGTATTGTATGTTTATATTATTTGTGACATATTTTTGTGCAAATTTGGGATGACTGTATTGTTTGTAATGTATGATTTGCTTGATATATCATTTGCTTGTGTGCTTGGTGCTCTCTTGTGAGATGAGTTCTATACCCGAACTCGAGTGCACTTATGATAGGAGAATGACATAGTCTTGTTGACTTGTGTGGAGTTATTCCTTAGAAAGTTGACTTGCAAGCCCATTCACTTGGTGGAGGTCTTGTTGGGATCAATAATGTCACACGAGTAGTCGTGGTTAGGCATTACTCTTTCCAATATAAACCTTAGAAGCCAAGGACCTTAGATTACCTAGCCCATCTTGGCCTATTTTAGGACGTAGTGCGAAGGTTGTTAAAGTGTAATATTTGATACGATTGTTACGTGATACTACACTCATAAGAGTCTCTCTTGAGAATATTTTTGGAATACGAGTAGTCGTTTTATCCGATAATATCCGAAAGATGGGATGATGACCATGGCGACCCTTTTAGAACATGATTGTCAGGTTTAACCATAGTACACTCCCATTGGGTGGTTCTTAACCGAGACTCCATGCTTGTGACTTGCAACAAACCCTTGATTCGCAGTTGATCCGTTCTCGTATATCCTCAATATCAATGGAACTTGGGTGTTGATAAGGTGTAAACCATAATCCACCAAAATGGATGATTGATATTGAGGATGACTTGATCCATCCTGTGACCTTTGTGTGGCGTGACTTGCTTGATCCTTGAGTGCGATTGTTGCATCCATGCATTCATGCATTCATATGCATACATATCATCAACAAGAAAATTTTCAAGGAACTTAAGAGGTCTATTTGCATAATTTTCAGACATGGATAAGCAAAGAAGGAATACGAAGAAGTACAATTTCAGACAACCCGACTTGAAAGAGTTAAGGAGTTTGACATCCTATGTATTAGACCCCTTGGAGTTCAAGGCTCGCCATGGGAAGCTTCTGTCTATTCTTGCTACTCAGGTGGATGAAGGTTTGATGAGTGTGTTGGTGCAGTTTTATGATCCTCTGTACCGTTGTTTCACTTTTTCGGATTTCCAACTTTTGCCTACGCTTGAGGAGTATGCCTATCTTGTGGGTATACCTATTTTAGATCAGTTGCCGTTCAGGGGCTTGGAGAGAGTTCCTTCTTCCCAAGAGATTGTTGATCTGCTTCACATAGATGTATTTGGTATTGGTTCTCATATGACTACCAAAGGTGGAATTCAAGGTCTCCCATATGATTTTCTCATTGCCCAAGCTACTTTGTTTGGGAAGGCCATGAGTGAGGAAGCCTTTGAAGCCACATTTGTACTTCTCATCTATGGGCTAGTGTTATTCCCCATAATCGACAATTTTGTGGATGTGAACGCTATTAGGATTTCCTATACTCTTAATCTCGTTCCAACTCTGTTGGGTGACACTTATTTCTCTTTGCATATGAGGAATACAAAGGGTGGTGGTACCATTGTGTGCTGTTTGCCTCTGTTGTACAAGTGGTTTATTTCGCACTTGCCTCAGACGCTTGCCTTCAAGGAGAACAAGGGATGTCTACGGTGGTCAACGAGACTTATGTCTCTCACTAATGATGATATCTTTTGGTACAATCGTGTGTATGATGGTGTGCAAGTTATCGACTCTTGTGGTGAATTCTCCAATGTGCCTCTTCTTGGTACATGTGGTGGAATTAACTACAACCCTATTTTGGCTCGCCGTCAGCTTGGGTTCCCCTTAAAGGATAAACCTAACAACATTCTGTTGGAAGGTGTGCTCTTTCAAGAGGGTAAAGATCCCCAGAACTTGAAGGGCAGAATGGTACGCGCTTGGCGCAAGATTCATAGGAAGGGAAGGAAAGAGCTTGGTTCGAAGAATTGTATTGCTTTGGAACCCTACACCTCTTGGGTGAGAAGGAGAGCTTCTGAGTACCGTATGCCCTACGACTATCCAAGACCTACCCCTATGGTTATGGTTGGGCCTTCAACCCTCCCTAACCAAGGAGTAGAGGAGTTGAGAGACGAAGACCGTTCGCGTGCTTGGGTTCGTGAGCGAGAGGAACTACTTCAGCAACTCAGAGATAAGGATGTTGTGATGGAATTTCTGGAGCATAAGATTATTGATGAGTCTGACGATGTGGTTACTTCTCT
Organism: Lathyrus oleraceus; assembly: GCF_024323335.1. NCBI lineage: Eukaryota > Viridiplantae > Streptophyta > Magnoliopsida > Fabales > Fabaceae > Lathyrus > Lathyrus oleraceus. The sequence goes on along the minus strand of NC_066584.1, from coordinate 192,967,645 downwards.
TCTTCCTCAGTCATCCAGGTTTTGAAGGAGGAAGTATGACCGACTCGCCAAGGAAAAGGAAGATATGGAGGCAGCCTATGAGAGAGAGGTGAAGAGGCTTCGTGCCACTTATCTTCCAATCTCGAGAGCTTTGGACGATTGCTTCTAGGGTTCCATAGGATGTTCATTTTCCTTCTCTCTTGTATTGTATTTGGTTACCAAGATTGTACTTCTTTGGTGTAAAATTTTTTCCAAATATTATTGATATGAATATTCCATATATGTCTAAAAAATTAATATTTCCAAATATTTTCAAATAAATCTCTATAAAGTTCCTCTGATAAAAACATAAATCATATGCACAAACATTACATGCATCATATGCATAAGCAGGTTTTGTTCAGAGCTTCTTGGTCAGTGGTCTAACTCTTTGCTCTTCATTTATTTTGAAGACAAGCTGACGCACCGGTATAACACCAGTGCAAATTTTCCAAAGCTGATGGTTTATCTTGAACAAGAGAACCGTGAACTGAAAGAGGAAGTAGCTAGGATGACTGCCATGATGGAGGCAGTCCTGGCTGCCCAAAGTCAGTCTTCTCCAACAGCTGCAACTCCTCCCGCGAGGACGGTTATATCTGAGGTAACTTCCTCAATTGTGCCTGCAGCCACTGCTCATTTTGCACCGACTATGCCAGCCGGATTTCCCTGGGGGATGCCCGCAAACTTTGTTCCTGAGGGTCTTTCTCCGACCTTCGCTTCTCTGCCGACATATATCCCCATCCTTGCTGTGCCACCTGCCGTTGTGCATACTTTACCGAGAGTCGAAGACACCATCTATCATTCTGATCCGTTTGAGGGCCCAGATGTCTATGAGAAGATGGACGCTATGAATGACCAATTCCTTGAGTTGCGCAAGGAACTGAAGACTCTAAGAGGGAAGGAGCTCTTTGGTAAATCTGCTGCTGAGTTGTGCCTCGTGCCTAACATCAAAATCCCTGTTAAGTTCAAAGTACCTGACTTTGAAAAATATAAGGGAAACACTTGCCCTCTCATCCATCATGTGATGTACGCTCGCAAGATGTCAACACAGACAGAGAATGATCAACTGCTCATCCACTATTTCCAGGACAGCCTGTCCGGTGCCGCTCTTAGATGGTACATGGGTTTGGACAACGTGAACATCCGCTCCTTTAATGATCTTGGTGAAGCTTTCGTCAAGCAATATAAATACAATGTTGATATGGCTCCTGATAGGGACCAACTGAGGGCAATGTCCCAGAAAGAGAAGGAGACGTTTAAGGAGTACGCCCAGAGGTGGCGTGAATTGGCCGCACAGATTGTGCCACCACTCGAAGAGAAAGAAATGACGAAGATCTTTTTGAAGACTTTAAGCTCTTTCTACTACGAGAGGATGATAGCTAGTGCTCCCTCGGGCTTCACCGAAATGGTGAACATGGGAATGAGGCTAGAGGAAGGAGTCCAGGAAGGACGTCTGACCAGGGATGAAGGCTCTTGTGCAAAGCGATATCGGGGCTTTGCAAAGAAGAAAGAGGGAGAGGCACATGCTGTGTCTTCCCATACCAAGAGAAGACCCTCTATGAAGAGGAAGACTATTCACCCTGCCATTAACCAACACCAGGTGGCTCATATAGCACCTGCCTTCAGGGAAGCTCAACATCAACAACAACAACATCAATAATATCAACAACAACATCATCGTCCATAACAGTAGGCCTACCAGCCTCGAAACAACAGCAATACCAGCACCAACTACAATCGGAAGAGGGTCACTTTTGATCCAATTCCAATGACCTATGCTGAACTCTATCCGTCTTTGATCGATAGAAAGCTAATTACTCCATGTGACCCACCTGCTGTACCGACCAACCCTCAATGGTGGTACAAGCCTGAGCTACATTGTGTATATCATTCCGGTGCTCCCGGACATGATGTGGAGAATTGCTATCCCCTGAAGACCAAGGTGCAAGACCTTGTTAGAAGTGGGATTTTGTTTTTCGAGGACGTAGATCCCAATGTCAAGAAGAACCCATTGCTCGAGCATGGGAAAGCTGCTGTGAACATGGTCCAGGGTTACCCTGGCAAGTACAAAGTCCTGTATGTCAGTCACATCAGGAAATCGTTGGTCGAGATGCACACACTGTTATATGGATACAATCACTAAGAGCATGACCATGACATGTGTCGGGTGTGCACTGTCAATGAGAGAGGATGTCGACAAGTCAGGAAGGACATCCAAGAGATGCTGGATCAGGGTATGATTGAGATACTTCAGAATCGCAATGAGGATGAAGTGGATGTTATTTCCCCTGTTTTCAGAATACTAGAGCATGTTGTTGTCAAGTATGATGGCAGCAAGAAGAAGATTTCTCCCACTCTGGTAATCAAGCCAGCGGGCCCTGTCCCGTACTCTTTAAACAAGGTTGTGCCTTACAGGTACAACGCAGTAATGCTTGAAGATGGTAAGGAGGTGTCATTTCCCTCCACCTCCGTTGTAAGTATTTCAGACGTAAGTGGTGTGACCCGCAGTGGTCGTGTTTTTTCGGCGCCGCCGAAACCCCATGAAGACGTGTTGAGAAGAACTGTTGTTGATAATTTTTCCGGTCCTGTGGGGACTTCTTCTTCTCCGAATCCGGCACTTGTTGTAAAGGGTGTTGACCCTGCTGTTGTTGATAAGTCTGTGAAAGTTCCTGTCCCTGTTGGCCATCATGGCATTCTGAAAGAAGACTGTGATGAGATGCTGAGGCTCATCAAGAGGAGCGAGTATAACGTTGTTGATCAACTTCTTCAAACTCCATCAAATATATTTATCCTATCTTTGCTGATGAATTCTGAGCCACACCGCGAAGCTTTGTAGAGGGTGTTGGATGTGGCATACGTGGATCACGATGTCACCATTGAACAGTTTGATAGCATTGTTGCAAACATAACTGCTTGTAACAATTTGAGCTTTTGCGATGCTGATCTTCCCGAGGAGGGAAAAGACCATAATTTGCCTCTACATATTTCCATGAACTGCAAGGATGATGTCTTGTCTAATGTGTTGGTAGACACATGATCATCGCTCAATGTGTTGCCAAAATCCATTATGGCCAAACTTTCTTATCAGGGGCCTCCCATGAGGTAGAGTGGAGTGGTGGTGAAAGCTTTTGATGGATCAAGGAAAACTGTGATTGGTGAAGTTGAGCTCCCAATCAAGATTTGACCTAGTGATTTCCAGATCACTTTTCAGGTCATGGATATCCACCCATCATATAGTTGCTTGCTTGGCAGACCATGGATTCACGAGACAGGCGCCGTGACATCCACCCTACACCAAAAGTTAAAATTCGTCAAGAATAAGAAGTTGGTGGTGATAGGGGGGGAGAAGGCTCTCTTGGTTAGCCATTTGTCTTCCTTTTCCTACATAGATGCTGAGGATGAGGTTGGGACGCCATTCCAAGCCTTATCTATTGCTGAACCTTCAAGGAAAGGGCCTTCTTCATTTGCTTCCTACAATGATGCAAAGTTGACCATTGAGCATGGTGCAACTACTGGTTTAGGACAAATGATTAAGCTGGAAGATAATAAATCCCGGTCTGACATATGGTATTCTTCAGGCATTTCCAACGAGCGTGGGCTGTTCCAGAGTGGAGGTTTCATCCACACTATTGAAGACCAAGAGGCTGCTGCCATAGTGGAAGATGATGCAGAGGAAGATCTGGGCAACTTTGTCATCCCTGGAGGAATCTGCAATAATTGGGTCGCTATTGGTGTTCCAACAGTTATCCATAAGTCCACATAATATGTTCACTTTTGTTTAAAAACCCTTCTCCCATGCCAAAAGGAGAAGTGATGACATTGTTGGCACATTAATACAATGATATTTATTCAATAATTACATGTTAAATGTTTGTTTTTCCAAATTATTTTCCCTTTTTTCTTTTTTCATGAAATTGGTGATCACCATAAAACCCTAAAAAAAAGAATAAAATCAATCTTTTCATCTGCATAATGATTCGCTTTGCTTGAATTCTAAAATCTCTTTTTATACTCAAAATCATTATGCAGGTTGATCAAACCCATTGAACATAATGATCCAACGCCATCTCCCAACTTTGAGTTCCCTGTATTTGAGGCTGAAGAAGATGACGTTGAAGAGATTCCTGATGAGATTACCCGTCTGCTTGAGCACGAGGAGAAGATCATTCAGCCGCATCTTGAGAATCTAGAAATAGTCAACTTGGGGTCTGAAGATTGCATTCGTGAAGTGAAGATTGGGGCACTCCTTGAAGAGTCTGTTAAGAAGGGGTTGATTGAGTTGCTACGAGAATATGTTGACGTCTTCGCTTGGTCGTATGAAGATATGCCTGGTCTGGATACTGATATCGTGCAACATTTTTTGCCTTTGAAGCCTGAGTATGTGCCTGTGAAGTAGAAGCTCCGAAGAACTCATCCTGATATGGCAGTGAAGATTAAAGAAGAAGTTTAGAAGCAAATTGATGAGGGGTTTCTGGTGACTTCTACATATCCTCAATGGGTGGCCAATATTGTGCCCGTGCCTAAGAAAGATGGAAAAGTCTGAATGTGTGTAGACTATCGAGACTTGAATAAAGCTAGTCCGAAAGATGATTTTCCCCTACCACATATTGATATGTTGGTAGATAATATAGCTAAATTCAATGTCTTCTAATTTATGGACGTATTTTTCGGTTATAATCAGATTAAAATGGCACCCGAGGATATGGAGAAGACAACATTCATCACACCTTGGGGAACATTCTGTTATCGAGTGATGTCCTTCGGTTTGAAGAACGCCGGAGCCACGTACCAACGAGCTATGACTACCTTGTTTCATGATATGATGCACAAGGAGATCGAGGTATATGTTGATGATATGATTGCGAAGTCGAGAACGGAAGGTGAACATGTAGAGCACTTGTTGAAGCTTTTTCAGCGTTTGAGGAAGTACAAACTCCGTTTGAATCCGAACAAGTGTACATTTGGAGTCCGTTCCGGTAAGTTATTGGGCTTTATTGTCAGTTAAAGAGGTATTGAGGTTGACCCTGCCAAGGTCAAAGTAATACAAGAGATGCCTGCGCCCAAAACTGAAAAGCAAGTCCGAGGTTTTCTTGGCCGCTTGAATTACAGTTCCAGATTTATATCCCACATGACTGCCACATATGCGCCTATATTCAAGCTCCTCCGGAAAGATCAGCGTCATAATTGGACCGAGGATTGCCAAAAGGCCTTTGACAGTATTAAAGAGTATCTGTCTGAGCCTTCGATTCTGTCCCCGCCTGTTGAAGGGAGACCATTGATTATGTACTTGACTGTGCTTGATGACTCTATGGGTTGTGTATTGGGTCAGCAAGATGAATCAGGAAAGAAAGATTATGCAATATACTACTTAAGTAAGAAGTTCACTGATTGTGAGTCTCGGTACTCAATGCTTGAGAAGACATGTTGTGCTTTGGCTTGGGCTGCTAAGCGCTTACGCTAGTATATGTTAAATCATACAACTTGGTTGATATCCAAAATGGATCCAATCAAGTATATCTTTGAGAAACCTGCTTTAACTGGGAGGATTGCCCGTTGGCAGATGTTATTGTCTGAGTATGACATTGAGTATCGAGCTCAGAAAGCTATTAAAGGTAGTGTCTTGGCTAACCACTTGGCACATCAACCAATTGAGGATTATCAGTCTGTTCCGTACGACTTCCCAGATGAGGAGATTTTGTATTTGAAGATGAAAGATTGTGATGAGCCTATGCTCGATGAAGGGCCAGAGCCTGGTTCCCCATGGGGTATGGTGTTCGATGGCGCTGTTAATCAATATGGAAATGGTATTGGGGCAGTGATTATTACTCCTCAGGGCACACATTTTCCTTTTATAGCAAGGCTAACTTTCAAATGCACGAATAATATGGCGGAATATGAGGCCTGTATTATGGGTTTGGAAGAGTGTATTTATCTTAGGATCAAACATCTTGATGTTTATGGTGATTCGGCCTTTGTTGTTAATCAGATTAAGGGTGAATGGGAGACGAATTAGCCTGGCCTCATCCCATATAGAGATTATGCGAGGAGGATTTCAAATTTCTTTACCGAGGTTGACTTCCATTATATTCCTCGAGATGAGAATCAGATGGCAGATGCTCTTGCTACACTTGCTTCGATGATTATGGTGAAATTCTGGAATGAAGTCCCCAATATTACTGTGATGCGCTTGGATAGACCAGCTCATGTATTTGCAGTTAAAGAAGTGAAATATGATAAGCCATGGTATTATGATATCAAGTGTTTTCTCCAAATTCAGATTTACCCGCCTGGGGAATATGTTAAAGATAAGAAGACTTTGAGGAGATTATCTAGCAGTTTCTACCTCAATGGCGATGTGCTTTATAAGAGGAATGTTGACATGGTTTTGCGCAGATGCGTGGATAGACACGAAGCAGACCTGTTAATGACTGAGGTCCATGACGGTTCATTTGGTACTCATTCCAATGGACATGCCATGCCAAAGAAGATGTTGAGAGCAGGCTACTATTGGCTGACAATGGAGTCTGACTGCTGTAAATATGTGAAGAAATGCCACAAGTGTCAGATTTATGCGGATAAGATTCATATTCCCCCGACACTTCTGAATGTTATTTCCTCACCATGGCCTTTCTCCATGTGGGGAATTGACATGATTGGCATGATAGAGCCAAAGGCGTCGAACGATCACCATTTTATTCTCGTAGCTATTGATTGCTTCACCAAGTGGTTTGAAGCGACATCGTATGCGAATGTGACCAGGAAGGTAGTTGTGAAGTTTATCAAGAATCAACTCATATGCCGTTATGGTGTGCCAGACAAGATCATTACGTATAATGGATCTAACTTGAACAACAAGATGATGAAAGAGCTGTGTAGCGAGTTCAAGATTGCGCATCATAATTCTTCTCTTTATAGACCCAAGATGAATGGGGTTGTTGAAGCTGCTAACAAGAACATCAAAAATATTATCCAGAAGATGGTTGTTACGTACAAGGATTGGCATGAGATGCTGCCATTTGCTTTGCATGGTTATCGTACATCTGTCTGCACTTCAACATGGGAAACCCCTTTCTCCCTTGTATATGGCATGGAGATTGTGCTCCCCGTGGAGGTTGAGATTCCATCAATGAGAGTCTTGATAGAAGCCAAGTTGACTGAGGCTGAATGGGTTCAGAGTTGTTATGACCAATTGAATTTGATTGAAGAGAAGAGATTAACTGCCATGTGCCATGGTCAGTTATATCAGAAAAGGATGAAGAAAGTGTTTGATAAGAAGGTCAAGCCTCGTGTGTTCCGAGAAGGTGACCTCGTGCTCAAGAAAGTTTTGTCTTTCGCGCCCGATTCCAGGGGCAAGTGGACTCAAAACTATGAAGGTCCATATGTTGTTATGAGAGCCTTTTCAGGCGGTGCTTTGATACTTACAACTATGGATGGGGAGGATTTCACTCGTCCCGTGAATTTAGATGCAGTCAAGAAATACTTCGCCTAAAATAAAAATAGAATAGCTCGCTAAGTTGAAAACCCGAAAGGGCGACTTAGGAAAAAATGAGCGTCTCGATGGATTGAAAACCCGAAAGGGCGATCCAGGAAAAAGTTAGAGACATAAAAAATGAATATATATATATATATCTATATCCCGCTAGATTGAGTACCTCACCCTGGGGCAATCTAGGCAAAAATTAGGGATTTGGCAAGTAACTGCATCCTGGCAAGACTTTGTTCTACAAGTTGTCATCTGTCAAAGATTCTCGCTCAGTCATCGTCAACTGAAGCTACAAATACATCGGATTCAGAGTTGGTGGAGAAATGGTCATTATGTTCAAAGTAGCCCTTTTGCCAATATATATCACCAATTTCAAATTTGTAAAGATCCATGGAGTCACGCCATTTGCGGACTACCATTCTATCAAATAAATTTGAGCCTTTATCCAATTCTTTGCACTCTTATTTGTTTCTGTTTAACAAATTTTTGCATGTTTTAATTGATAAATATCATTGTTTTAAACAAATAAAGTTTTATAAACTATTTTAAACAAAGTGAACATTCACTATGACTGAAAGGATAAATGGAATGTCTTCAGTGCTATCCCAAGGATAGAATGATCTCCAAAGGGTAAGACATTTGTTCATATTCCTGGCATATTTGTATCCTCTTCATCATCTTTCAGGTTGTCTCCTCAGCGAGCGTAGAGAAGGGTGATACATCGTCAAGTCCCCAGAGAGTCTAGAGTTTTGGCCTTAATCTTTTTAGAGATGTGTATACCTCTATCTCAAATGTCCTTAACTCCCTAGTGAGTCTGAGTCTAGCATCTGTGTTTTATCAATTATATGGTTGTCATCCCCTGTGTGGACTGACCTAAAATCCCTTATAGATTGATAAAAGTTGATATGCTATCCATTTTCGAGGAAGTAGGTTTCTCCCTCAGTATAAATGGAAATCTCCCGCAGAGTGAGCAGGAATTCCCAACATGAGTGGAAATCCTCAACAAGTTGACTTACAGCTTCTCCCCGACAGGTTTGCCTACAACTCATCCCTAGTAGGTTGCTTACGGAAGACTTTCCCCAATATGATCGTCTACAGTCTATCGCTAGTGGAGTTGCCTGATCAGAGCCTGTTATTTGGTTTTCCCCTCCTTATTGGAAAGTTTCCTATAAGATGAGTTGTTGGTAAAGATGTTGTGTCCTTCCCCGGCGGAGCATTGGTTATATCTCCCCTTAGCATAGATGTCTCTCCAGCCGATAAGAAGGAATATTTGATAGATGAGTCTGTTTGGTGGTTGTTCCCCACAGAGTTTCGTATCTTTCCCTTGTAGTTCCCCAGTAGAGTTTCTTCTACGATGAATCTTATTCATATTGAGCTCCCCGGTAGAGTTTCCACTACGATGGAATTTATGTCTGTTCAACAGAAGATCCTCAGCGGAGCAATTTGTTTCTTCTCTTATTAGAAGAGAATGCTTGCTTGATGTGTATCTATTTGGTGGTTGTTCCCCCACAGAGTTTCACATCTTTCCCTGATAAGATCCCTAGGAAAGTTCTTCTATGATAGATCTTATTGATGTCTCTGTATGTTCCCGAGAATTGTTGGAAGATCCCCAGCAGTCGGTAGCTGAGACTTTGCCTATCCCTAGCGGTGATCTGTGTCTCCTGGTATTTGATGCTCCCCACCAGAATTGATTCCTCTTGTGGGCCTGGCCTTTCTCTTTTGAGATGTTATACCAGATGTTTGTCCATTGTTTCTTGGACCTGTTTGTGTTAGATATGTCTATTTGTCAGCATTAATCATACATGAACCACGGATATACATGCATAATTATAACATTCAGATATTCATGTTGCATTCTTTGTCATACATCTTTGCTTGTTATCTCCTGCTATTAGTGAAATGTTCTTCCCCAAGCAGATGTTTGTGTCTGACCTCTCCATATAGAGTTATGTCCTCGTGGATGATTTTATGTCCTCTCCATAATTATAACCCTATAGGCAAAAGTGTCTATCTTTCCTTCTATATTCCCCACTGAGTTATGTCCTCGTGGATGATTTTTGTTTCAGTTTCCTCCCTAGTTGTGTATCTGGATGGAATTACTCCCCTGAGTTATATCCTCATTGGGTTGAGTCTTGTTTGATTGTGTCTTTCTAGCTTGTTCCTATATTGACTCCTTTCTTGTTATTTCCCCTTGCAGTTTCCCGGTGGTTTAGCTGTTCAATTACTCAGTAACCAGTAATTGTTCATCCTTTCCCCAGTGGACTTTGTGGCCTTCTACCCAGTAACCGGTAGTTGTAAGTCCTATTTCTGTGGCCTTCTACCCAGTAACCCGTAGTTGTAAGTCCTATTTCTGTGGCCTTCTACCCATTAACCGGTAGTTGTAAGTCCTATTTTTGTGGCCTTCTACCCAGTAACCGGTAGTTGTAAGTCCTATTTATGTGGTTTTCTACCCGGTAACCGGTAGATGTAATCCCCTCTTTGTTGGTTATCTTTATCCAATATTCGGTATTGATATTCCTTCGTTTTTCTGATATACCACCTAGTAACCGGTGATATATCTTTGGGATCATTGCTTTTGTCAATGTATCCCCAGCGAGTCATCTTTCATTTACCCATGTTTGGTAATGATTGTTTCTCCTTTGGATTGGTCATCATTTTATACCCAGTAACCGGTATCCTGATGTCCTTTCTCTTCGGTCAATCTATCCTTTATTAACCCATTAACCGGTTGTGGATAATCTTCCATGTGAGTATGTTATCTACGTTTTGACGGTAATAGATAATATATCTCATGCGCTCTTCAGTCGAAGTCTTTTTCTTCCCCAGTTGAGTAAGATTCGTATTTCCTTATGGAATCGAATGTCCATCCTGTAAGTCGAGATTGCTTTTTCAGCCCTCCTTTTTGGATGATGAGTGTCTTGGATATTTTCCCAGTTCACGCCTGGTTGGTCATCTATTATATACCCAATAGCTTGTATCCCCGGTGTTCCCTCATTCTGCTCCATATTATGACTTTTTTCCCCTGTGGAGTCAGATTTTCCTGAGTTGAAATATGCCTTTTGGGTTTTCCTCAGATGTTTTGGATGATTGATATCTCTCACCCTTATACCGGTCTTAGATTTTCTTTTTCCCTGAGCGTGTCGTTCTTCCACCCTTATACTGGTGATTTGACCACATGTCTCTCTTTGAGTTTATTAACCAGTAACCAGTAATATCTCATTTTTCTTCCTCGGCTGAATCCCTTAGTGGATATTCCCCACCCGAGTCCGGATTTTTATCCGAAGTATCCTTTGTAGATAGTTTGCTGTATTGGCATATTCCCTAATACATGCATCTTTGTGTCAGCTCGAGTCTTTCCATTGATTTATTTTCACGGATTCCCTTCGTGTCTCCCAGCAAGTTCCCAAGTCGTGACCTGCTCTTGCATTTTACCCTATTTTTTCCTGATTCCTTTTTCCTTTATGGCCATATATCCCCCACAGAGTATTAATTTTTACATGCATTCATCTGCATCATTAGGTCTCTTAGGGACTAAAATTCGTCTATTTGTTATTATGTAAGCCCATTCTACCTCGTCGAGACGAAGATTTTAATCTTCATATCTCCGGCTAGAATGATCTTAAATAGGGGCATCTGTAAGACCCTAATTTTGACCCTAAGATCCCTCATGGCATCATATCATTGCTCATTGCATTTGCCTCAAGGATCATAGCATCTTGGCTCCTTAACCCTAGGGTTAGGACTTGTGTGAGTTGGATTGAGACCACCAAGCATACTTGATATGTACATTATTGATTTTCTTATTTTTTTACTAACCAAAAGCACAAAAATATGTCACTAACACCTTTTGTTTTGAAGCATAAGCAGTCATGTGATCCAAGGCTCCTAGGAGGCTCCTATACTCAATGAAGTGGCTAGATAAAAATGAGAACAAGCATGACAATTGTCCACAAGGTTTCTAATCATCATATGTGTCTCCCAAGTATCTCAATTTGCCATTTTGATCAAGATAAACCAAAGGGCTTGAGGATTGTTTCCCAAGGAAACCCTAATTCAACTGTGCATTGACTATTCTTTGCTCATGAAGCAACCTCAACCTGTGATCAAATCCAATCAAGGGAAGTTCTTCCAATCATTATTTTATGCATATATGATCCTATGTGAGTATCCTCAATCATTCATTCATCAAGATTTGAAGTTTGGACTTGAAACGTTGACCAGTCAAGTCATCTAACCAAATTGAAATCCACTGAGACCTAACATTTGATGTGTTTGTCAAAGGAAGATGACCCCAAGAGAAAAACTGTTCTTACGAACGATATGAACAACTTTCATGTTCATCCAAAATCCATTTGAAACTTGGAAGGTCATCATTCATTTCAAAACATTATAAGTCATTTTATCTGAAACCCTAATTTTGGGTCAACTTCCCAAGGACCTAACTCCTTCATTTGTTATTATTTTGAGGTGATACAAATTGCATTGGAAAGCTTAAGATGTATACTTCAAATTTTATGCTGGATAAAATTTCATAATCCTAAAATAAACACATGTTAAAATACAAAATATTATAGGTCACTTTGGACCAAAGCCATTGAATTTGAAAAATGTCCAACTTCAAGTGCCCATAACTTTCTCATCAAAAATCCAAATGATGCAAAACTTAGGTACAAATTTATCATCTTGAAATGATGTACAACTTTTATGTTGGAGGTTCTTCCATTTTAGGCTTGTATCATTGAAACATAAGGGCTTGAAGTTGGTGACTTTTGATATATTTTTCAAAGGCATGTTTTGTACCTCAAACTTCATGATCAGTTTTCACAATTTTCCAAACTCCAAATGGATTTTTGTCCAACATAGCTTTTGCTTCTTTTGTCAGGACCTTTCCAACCATTATTCACATGCCTATGTTTGGATTTTCTATGTGTGACTTTCGAAGAGGTAAATATTTGTGACCAATTATGAAATTCACATTGAATCTTGAAATGCAAGCAATTGCAAGGCAAATTACATGTTCAAATCAACTCATTGTGCTATCAGCCTGCAAATCCATCAGTTTTTGGGCCTCACATGCACATGTACATGCCCATGCATGGAGGACCCAAAGCTTCATGCACACGAGTTTCTCCTCACTTGGCATCAGCTCCTGCTATAAATACCTTGCTTTGCTCATTCAAAAGGACCCTGAATTCAACCTGAAGCTCTGCAGAATTGGAAACCCAACCATACCAAACGAATTCTCATTTTTAATTTCTCATTTCAAGTTTGAATTTCAACAAAATTAGTTGATCTTCAACACTTATTCCTTAGCCTTGCACTCATATCACATCTCAAGATCAAATTGCAAGCAAAAGTTGGAAGGAATCGTGAGGATCAAAGCTTCTCTTCAAAGGTTTATTGCTCAACTGTTTTGATATGAATCTCATCATATAATGTGAATTGCTTGTGTTTATTTGGTTTTCTAAAGTCCTCGTGTGAGAGGCAAGCCAGTGGTGGCTTTGATTTTGTGTTTTGAAGCACTTCAGTTTATGCACCTGGATTTTCCATCTCAGATTTCTCATTCCATAGAGATCTTGAGGATAATCCAAGGTTACGGGGGTGATGTACATCACCCCAACTTCATTTTGGTATAAGGATCATGCATTTTGGTTGAGGTTCGAAAACCTGCAACTGGTGGCCGGAAATAGTTAGCTCACCGGAGAAGACGATGGTTTCCACCACCGTCCCTATGTGGAACCTTTTGAGCCATTAGATCTCACTCCCACGTTATAATCTCAGCCATGCATTCTTTTAACTTATTTTTTTAATTCAGTGTGTGTTGCATTGGACTTGTGACTATGGTACACGCGCGCCTCTGGACCCTTGGATGTTGCCATGTTAATTAATGAATTGTTCCAAGGGGCACTGATTTTTCTCTTTTTCTAATTTTTGTTTTATTTTCTTTCATTCCATTTATTTTCAAAAATTCATAACTCTTTTATTTGGGATCACAAAAATATGAGACCAATAGCAAAAATTTTCTTTTAAAATCTAGTTTCATAATCTGATTTTTAATTATTTTTGTGATTCCATTTAATATTTTTTGTGAATTATTTTATTTTTGATAGTTTTAAATTAATTTTAAATACTTTTTGATATCCAAAAATTCCAAAAATATTTTCTTAACACATATGGATCATGACAAGTCTATGAAAAATATTCTCATCAATTTCTTAATTGATTACTAGGGAATATAATAACTCCATAAATCATGACAGCCAACTGAGCATTGAATGCTACCCAATTTCCTTTCTTTGCTTCTTCCTTAGCCATCTTTACCAAGAACTTCAAGGATAAGCCCATAACATCACCGCTTGGTTTCCAATTATCGCTCACTTCCCTGATGCTCAAATAAAGAGCCTTAGCGACAACTTTGAAATCCACCTCCTTTGGCACATCCAGGAAAGCTACTCGATTTTTGATTCGGACATTCACAAGGATGGAATACTCTTCAAGAATGGGAGCTAGTTGGTAGTCCTGAAAAGTAAAGCAACGAAGCTCCGGATCATAGAACTGTAAGAGAGTCTGCGGAGGTACCGGATCAACCACCATCTTCAACAATGCCAAGATATCCCCATACTGATCATAAAAAACTGTCTGACTACGGTCGGTCACAAGATTACCCAATTCTTCCAAAGATGTCAACGGCTCACGGTAAAAGCTGTAGGTGCAAGTCTTCCTCTTCAATTCTGGAATGGCAGCCATCTCTCGATGTGAACAGACTCCTGAATAAACTTGAAAAATGATATGCATATGCGGGTTAACTTTTTTTCTTTTTTATGCATTATTTTTTTGAAAATAAACATGCTATGATGCAAAATGAAGAAACAATGACTGGTTGGTTGTGTATCACAAGGCGCAGGATCAGAACTTCAGCGTGAATTCGGAACCGGGAACCATAGAACACAGTCATCAACTTAGAACCCATACTTCAGAACCAACGGTCACCAACAAGAACCAAACAAAAGTCACCAACAGAACAAGTCACCATCAAAACAAGTCTCCATCAGAACAAGTCACCATCAGTAACTATAAATGATTCATTCCCACCTCACTCACGGGTGTAATCTAGGCCAGGGTAAGGTCAAGAGAAACGCAGGATAAACAATCCTTTCAAGAATATCATCATATGCACACCAGGTGTATGCAACGATAATACCCTATCAGGATCTGAACTGCTCGTGATACCATGTTCCGTTAAGTGGCGCCATACCACCCGCTTCCCATGAATCACTCTATTCCTAGGTGTCCTAAAGTTCACTCATAGCCTGTGTATTGGGCCTTTTACCTCTTGTGATTCCCATTCAACAGTGAAACAGATACACAGCCAGCACAGTATGCATGAAACAGTAAAGCGCACAAAGGATGTAATGCAAGCAGATAAGTATGCAAAGCAATAAATAAATAACACACAATAGACAATAAACAAACAAACGCTAGGAAAGGCCCACTCGGGAAAATAAGTCCCCAGCAGAGTCGCCAGTTGTCGCTCCCCGGATTTCCCGAATCCAAGTACAAACGCGAAAAGGAGTGGCAAGGAAAAAAAAAGAGTAGAGTCGCCAGCTATGTACTTTTATCCCAAAAGGAGGGAAAGGTAGTAGTGAATAACTAAGAGGGAACGAATAAAACAAAGTCTCGAACCAAAGAAAACCGAGTAAGGGGGCCGGTTACGTGAAGGGAAGGTTATCGCACCCCTTCACGTTTGTGGTACTCCATAGGATCCACGCTTGCTATTTATGTCTAAAGTATGTGTATAAAAAGTCATATATGCGATGCGAAAGAGAGAAAATCAAAGTAGGGAAAAGAAAGAATTATTTCTCGCACAGGCCCTACCCTGCTACATACGTATCTCAAGAAGGATTGAGAATCAGAGCACCGTAGCTCGGCTAACCTATTTTTGTTTGTTTTGTGTTTTTTAGATGAACGACATTACTACGCAATCTACCGGATGCTCGACCTTTGGAGACATACTCACCTGTAGTAGAAGGAGTTAACGTGTTCTTAGGAGAAGAAAAATCAATGAGTTTGTTTGTGTTTTAGGAATGCTCATGCAAAAAGGAAGTCCTAGACGAAGGAACCGTGCTACCTTAATTGACATGCAAGCAAGAGACTGTATGAAGCCTAGCAATCCTATGGGAAGACGATCACACCACACAAGAAAACATATAGCATAAAATAAACACACCAACAAGGGGGCTCAAACATACATGGGTAGGGCTTTAGTCAAGAGGGGTCATATCAACCTCGACAAACAAGCCATGGAAGGGTAATTAAATGGGCTCTTAACCACTGACATTGAACGTCAGGGTGAGCAGATCAAAAGGGTAATGAGGACAAGACCTCATAGCTCTTAACCCTGGACAGGGTGAGCTTATGACCAAAAGTGGGGATTCAGAAAGGTGGAACCCTCTCCACTGACTGACCGGACAAAAGATCTTGGGCTTTGGTTGTGAAGCATCGACACGTAGTGCGAGCATAAAGAACGACACACCGAATAACGAGGGATTGACTACTAATCCCTTTTATCCGTCAATTGCCTCTTCATGGAGGTCTTTAGCACTGGTGCCTCTTCTTGGAGGTCTTTGGGCACAAAAGTAAACACACAAAAGCATTGCCTCCTATCGAGGTCTTCCAGCTAAGAAAGCGGTAAAATGCGGGAAAGATGTAAAAGGGATCAAGATATCTACCACACGGATAAAGATCCGAAGTAACAGCAACTAAAGAAATAAGAAACCTGGAGATATCTCAGGCTAGCACCATTAAAGAAAACAAGTCAGCAAGGCAATCAGAATAAATCTCCAAATGGTATCACACAAATAAAGTGGAATACCAAGCAAGCTATCTCTTCAGGAGTCATGTGAGCCCTCACAAAAACTCAACAAACACGTTAGAATGACAAGATAGGGTGTAATCAAGAGTTGCACCAAACAGAAGAATCATAGCAATAACAGTGTCAGGTAAACAGTGCACGGATGCAATAGAAAACATGTCATAACAAACACGAAACAGATTAGAGAGCAAACAGAAAACCAACTACTGTCATGATCGCTACTGCTTCGCCTAGCGAAGGCTTAGCGAAGCTTCGCTGCAGGCTCGCCTAGCGAGGTGCTAGCGAATGCTTCTGGTTCTGGGTTCTTCCTTGATAACAGTCCGATTTCAGGAACTCCGAACCCTATTGTATCCATCTCAGAAGCGAAGTGATTAAACATTCAAGGCATTGTTCTACACATTCATACACATCTAAACCCACATGCAAAGCCTAACTATACCCACTCTCCCGGATTTAACCATAATACCTTATACTTCAGGAATTTCAGATTGAAAGCGTAAAGTAATGGGAATAAGGTAAACCTGATTGGAGAGATCGAATGAAATTGAATTGTCCGGTTGGGTTTGCAAAGCAATGTTAGGGTTTGTGTGAGATGGAAGTGAAAAAGTGTGTGAGTCAGAGTGAAAAGTCTCAGAGTCCGAGTGAATTTTTCAGTGGAGGCTGCTGCAGATTAGTTAGTTAGCTAGTTAGGGTTTTGTTCCAATGAAATTTTAGAGTTTATACTCTAATTTTCGTGGCTTGGTGGGCTCAGAATGAAGGCAATTCAAGCCCATGACTTTCTGTTATATTATTATTTTTTTCAAAAATGCGTGGCCTTCGCCTAGCGAAGGATTTGCTCGCCTAGCGAGCATGACAGCTCAGGAAGCTCTTGTGGGCGCAGGTGACTCTGGTGGCTTTTCTTGGGACTCGCCAAGCGAACCATTCTGCTCGCCTAGCGAGCATGACAGCTCAAGAACAGACTTTTACTCCTTTAAGATTAACTTTTTGAATGATGAATAGACCCCCCATTTGAACATGTTGGAAGTAACTCAAGTCATTCCCTGCCCATTTGACCTTCGGTTTACCAACAGTTGACTTTCGATTTCACAGTTGAATCTTGAACTGTACTGAGCCCATTAAGCTTGATCCTTCAGATAGAACCCACAAAGTGACTTGAATGATATCTGAGCTTCTTGGAAGATAAACTCTTGGAGCTAATTCTGATTGACATGATGAAATGTTAAATGACCTAAAATGAATGCATGAATGAGGAGGGCAAATTTTAGGTGCTACAGGTTGATGTGCCAAGTGGTCTGCCAAAATACTACCTTTAATGGCCTTCTGAGCTCGATACTCAATATCATACTTACATAACAACATCTGCCAACGGGCAATCCTCCCAGTTAAAGCAGGCTTCTCAAAGATATACTTGATCGGATCCATTTTGGATATCAACCAAGTCGTATGATTCAACATATACTGGCGTAAGCGCTTAGCGGCCCAAGCCAAAGCACAACATGTTTTCTCAAGCATTGAGTATCGAGACTCACAATCAGTGAACTTCTTACTCAGGTAGTAGATAGCATATTCTTTCTTTCCCGATTCATCTTGCTGACCAAGGACACAACCCATTGAGTCTTCAAGAACTGTCAGATACATAATCAATGGTCTCCCCTCCACAGGCGGAGACAGAATCGGAGGCTCAGACAAATACTCTTTAATGTTATCAAAGGCTTTTTGGCAATCCTCGGTCCAATCATGAGACTGATCTTTTCGAAGGAGCTTGAATATGGGCGCACATGTGGCAGTCATGTGGGATATGAATCTGGAAATATAATTCAAGCGGCCAAGAAAACCTCGGACTTGCTTCTCAGTTTTGGCGCAGGCATCTCTTGTATTGCTTTAACCTTTGCAGGATCAACCTCAATACCTCTTTCGCTGGCAATAAAGCCCAATAACTTGCCGGAACGGACTCCAAATGTACACTTGTTGGGATTCAGACGAAGCTTATACTTCCTTAAACGCTGAAAAAGCTTCAACAAGTGCTCTACATGTTCAACTTCCGTTCTCGACTTAGCAATCATATCGTCAACATATACCTCGATCTCCTTGTGCATCATGTCGTGAAACAAGGTAGTCATAGCTCGTTGATACGTGGCTCCGGTGTTCTTCAAACCGAATGGCATCACTCGATAACAGAAAGTTCCCCAAGGTGTGATGAATGTTGTCTTCTCCATATCCTCGGGTGCCATTTTGATCTGATTATATCCGGAAAATCCGTCCATAAATGAGAAGACATTGAATTTAGCTGTATTATCTACCAACATATCAATATGTGGTAGAGGGAAATCATCTTTCGGACTAGCTTTACTCAAGTCTCTATAGTCCACACACATTCGGACTTTTACATCTTTCTTAGGCACGGGCACAATATTGGCCACCCATTGAGGATATATAGAAGTCACCAAAACCCTGCATCAAGTTGCTTCTGAACTTCTTCCTTGATCTTTACCGCCATATCAGGATGAGTTCTTCTGAGCTTCTGCTTTACAGGCACGCACTCAGGCTTCAAAGGAAGGAAATGTTGCATGATATCTGTATCCAGACCAGGCATGTCTTCATATGACCAGGCAAAGACGTCGACATATTCTCGTAGCAACTCGATCAACCCCTTCTTAACAGACTCTTCCAGGAGTGCCCCAATCTTCACTTATCGCACACAATCTTCAGACCCCAAGTTGACCGTTTCCAGATTCTCAAAAGGCGGATGAATGATCTTCTCCTCATGCTCAAGTAGACGGGTAATCTCGTCAGGAATCTCTTCAACATCATCTTCTTCCGCCTCAAATACAGGGAATTCAAAGTTGGGAGATGGTGTTGGATCATTATGTTCAATGGGTTTGATCAACCTGCATAATGATTTTGGATATAAAGAGTTTAGAATTCAAACAAGGCAAATCATTATGCAAATGAAAAGATTGATTTTTATTCTTATCTTTAAGGTTTTATGTGATCACCAATTTCATGCAAAAGCGAAAAGGGAAAATAATTTGAAAAACAAACATTTAACATGAATTTATTGAATGAAAATATCATTGTATTTATGCGCCAACAATGTCATCACTTCACCTTTTGGCATGGGAGAAGGGTTTTTAAACACAATGAACATTACTTTGACTTATGGATAACTGTCGGAATATCAACAGCGAACCAATTATTGCAGATCCCTCCAGGGATGATGAAATTGCCAGAATCCTCTTCATCTTCTTCCAGAATAGCAACAGCCTCTACGTCCTGACCGGTGTGGATGAATCCACCACTCTTGAACAGCCCTTGCTTGTTGAAGACACCAGAAGAATACCCTATGCCAGCCCGGGATTTGTTGTCTTCCAGCTCAATCATTTTCCCCAAACCAGCAGTTGCATCATGCTCAATGGCCAACTTTGCATCTTTATAGGAAGCAAATGAAGGAGTTCCCTTCTTAATAGGTTCAGCAATAGATAAAGCTTGGAACGGCGTTCCAACTTCATCCTCAGTGTCCATATAAGAGAAGGAAGATAAATGGCTAACCAGGAGAGCCTTTTCTCCCCCTACCACCACCAACTTCTTGTTTTTCACAAACTTCAATTTCTGGTGTAGGGTGGATGTCACGGCGCCTGCCTCGTGAATCCATGGTCTGCCTAAGAGACACCTATACGATGGATGAATGTCCATAACCTGGAAGGTAATCCGGAAATCACTTGGTCCAATTTTGACTAGGAGATCAACCTCTCCAATCACAGTTTTATGCGACCCATCAAAAGCATAACAACTACTCCACTCTGCCTCATGGGAGGCCCCTGATATGATAATTTCGCAAGAGTGGTCTTTGGCAATACATTTAATGATGACCCAGTGTCTACCAGTACATTGGACATGGCGTCATCTTTGCAGCTCATAGAAATGTGTAATGCCAAGTCGTGGTCTCTTCCCTCCTCAGGGAGATCAGCATCACAAAAACTCAAATTGTTACAAGCGGTGATGTTTGCAACAATGCTGTCAAATTGTTCAATTGTGACGTCGTGATCCACATATGCCACATCCAACACCTTCTACAGAGCTTCTCGGTGCGGTTCTGAATTCATCAGCAATGATAATACAGAGTTTTGGATGGCGTTTGTAGAAGTTGATCTACAACGTTGTACTCACTTCTCTTGATGAGCCTCAACATCTCATCACAGTCTTCTTTCGCATTGCCACTCGGGCCAGCAGAAGCAGGAGTTCTCAACGTAGAGACAGGTTTAGCAACAAGTGTCGGATTCGGAGCGTTCACAGTATTCCCAATCGAGCTTTCAGCATAATCAGCATTGTCGTTCCTTCGAGCGTCAGCTTGCGGCTTTGGTGGAGCCGAGAAAATACGACCGTTGCGGGTTAGGCCGCTGACGTCGGCAATATTAACTACAGACAAAGAGGGCAGGGGCACCTCTTTCCGATTCTCCAATGCTACAGCATTGTAGCGATAGGGGACTGCCTTCTCAGAAGAGTACGGTATAGGGTCGGTTGGCTTAATAGTCAGAGCAGGAGAAACCTTCTGCTTGCTACCATCATACTTAATGACAACAGGCTCAGGTACCCGGAATACCGTAGAAATTACGTTGACTTCAACAACATCTTCGTCAACATTTCTGTTTTGAAGGATCTCAATGACTCCCTCATCCAGCATTTCCTGAACATCCTTGCGCACCTGGCGACAACCTCTCTGATTAACAGAACAGACTCGACATCTATCGTGGTCATGTTCATAATGGCTATAATCACACAGCAAACGATGCATCTCGACCAGCGATTGTCGAATATGACTGACGTATTTGACCTTGTACTTGCCAGGATAGCCCTGAACCATATTGACAGATTTCCCATGCTCGGGCAATGGGTTCTTCTTCACATTCGAACCTACATCCTCGAAAAACAAAATCCCGCTTCTCACAAGGTCTTGCACCTTGGTCTTCAAGGGATAACAATTCTCCACATCATGTCCGGGAGCACCGGAATGATATACGCAATGAAGCTCAGGCTTGTACCACCACAGGGGGTTGGTAGGTACAGCGGGAGGGTCTCGTGGAGTAATTAACTTTCTATCAATCAAAGATTGATAGAGTTCAGCATAAGTCATCGGAATTGGATCAAAGGTGACCCTCTTCCTATCGTAGCTAGTACTGGTATTATTGTTGTTGTTTCAAGGTTGGTAGGCCTGTTGTTGTGGACGATGCTGGTGTTGCTGATATTGCTGAGATTGTTGTTGTTGATAATGTTGGGCTTCTTTGAAAACAGGTGCTATATGAGCCACCTGATGCTGGTTGTTAATGGGGCGGGCAATCTTCCTCTTCACAGAGGGTCTTCTCTTGACGTGGGAAGACACAACATGTGCCTCTCCCTCCTTCTTCTTTGCAAAGCTTCCATATCTCTTTGCTGAAGAGCCTTCATCTCGAGTCAAACGTCCTTCACGGACCCCCTCTTCCAGTCTCATTCCCATATTCACCATCTCGGTGAAGTCTGAGGGAGCACTGGCTATCATTTTCTCATAGTAAAACAAACTCAAGGTCTTCAAAAAGATCTTGGTCATCTCCTTCTCCTCGATGGGTGGCACTATCTGAGTTGCTAACTCGCGCCACCTCTGGGCGTATTCTTTGAAGGTCTCTTTCTCTTTCTGGGACATTACCCTCAACTGGTCCCTATCAGGAGCCATATCCATATTATATTTATATTGCTTGACGAAGGCCTCGCCAATATCATTGAAAGAGCGAAGGTGTAACACCCCGATAATAATATGATAATTATTTAATAGGGATCTTCACGTTGGGCACAAGGTGTAACACCCCGATAATAATATGATAATTATTTAAATTAAGTTAATAATATATTTATTAATTTAATTAGATAATTGAATTATTATTATTATTGGAATAATAATATAAATTGGAAAATATATATAAGTTGGAATAAGGAAAAAGAGTTTTCATTTTTGAAAAAGGGTTTTACGTGAAAACTAAGAAGCTGCAGAGAAGAGGAGAAAGGGGCAAAGAGGAAGAACCAGAGAGCAAAGGTTGGAGAAGAGAAGAGCTTGGAGCTTAGAGTTTGCCGGATTAACTCAGGTAAGGGGGGTTTATCGTCGTTTAATGGGTATTATGGGTTGGCATGTAATGGGTAGTGATAAACCGTTGAATTGACCCTAATTGAGATGTTGAATGCTGAAAAATTATGTTGGATAAGCTGTGTTAAAACTGTAATTGAATCCGTAATTGTGTGAGTCGTGTTTTCCCGAACGTATAGCTTTTTACGGAATTGGAATCGGAGGTCCGGAAGTCCTCCAACGGCGGAAAATGCGGAGAATTCTGCATTCTGCTTTGTGTTAGCGCAGGAACTGCTGTTTTGTCTGCGTTAACCGGTTAACCCAGGGTGTTAACCGGTTAACACTGTTGCAAATTGTGAAATTAGTGTTGTTTTGCCCGCGTTAACCGGTTAACCCAGGGCGTTAACCGGTTAACACTGTTGCGTTTTGCCAGAAAGTGTGTTTGTGCTGCGTTAACCGGTTAACCCAGGGCGTTAACCGGTTAACACTGTTGAAAAGTGAGAAAATTGATATTTTAATGTTGTGTACAAAATTGATGTTTGGCCTATAGTGGCGTATGATGTAATAGGGATTAATTCCCGCTATTTTGAGCAGTATAGGTATTAGTAGAGTGTGCTAATACTGTGTTTAATTATTTGACATGATATGATGTGTTGATACATGTGTTGATAATGTATGATAGCATGCATAATGTTGTGAATGTGTATGTTATGCATGTGTTGTGAATGGACTGTTTTATGGCTTAGAGAGTGAGCATCGGTCCATTGTGGATTATTGTTGTGATGTTGCATTGCTAGGTGATTGGCATGCATATTGTGGCCTTTATGGTGGTAGCTAATTCCCATGGTGAGGAATTAGTGAGTAAATCATTGTGGATTATTGTTGATGATTTTGCATTGCGAGGTGATTTAGCATGCATATTGTAGTCTGTATGGTGGTAGCTAATTCCCATAGTGAGGAATTAGTGAGTTGGTGGTAGCTAATTTCCGTGGTGAGGAATTAGTGAGTGAGTCACTAGGTCTCAAATGAGTGGGACCAGTGGGCTTGGTAGCCGTATCTGGATTTGATCGGTGAGGTGAACTATATGTTCACGAATAGTCGGTACCGCATGCATGGAGTCTCATTGCATAATAGATGTGTAGAGTATAATATGAATGGATGTATTCCAATGTTATACGTGTGTTGTGTTGGCATTGAGCATGAGTATGAATTGTGTTGATATTGAGTATGGTATTTGAGTTGATGTGCCGTTACTGAATGTGTGATACGATTAGGGTGATTAATGTGTTAAATTACTTAACATGACATTATATTCTATAATGCTTATTATATCGATTGAGGAACTCACCCTTACAACTATTTTTCAGGTAACGAGCAGTGATTGAGTAGAAGCTAATGCTTGGAGTCTAGTGTAGTCTCCTTAGTGGGTCATGCTCTGATAGATGTAACATCGGGATGGGATGTTTTGAATATTTTATTGATTGGTTGTGAACCATTTTACATGTAGTATGTTACATGTTTTGAATGATCGATTTGATCTCTATCCGCTGCGTAATATGCAATACCTGATGTTTTGAATTAAATAATGAGCATGACTAAATATTACGGTGATTGGTGTGAAATAATTGTGTGACACCCTTGATTGCATGTTTACTCTGATTTACCTTTGTAATTTTAATTAAATATTTGGGGTAATTTAGAAGGGTGTTACATTAGTGGTATCAGAGCCTGGTTGGTCGAGTCGAGTCGTAATTATTCTGTTTCCCTTGTACGGGATAGGTGTGGTGTAACCCTATCAGTACTTATTGTTTAGCTTGTTGGGTTTTCAGAATAGAGATGGCTGGAAGAGGTAGAGACGATGCTGCGATTGCTGAGGCTCTGGGTATGCTAGCTGGAGTACTTGGAGGAAATCCGAATGTTGCGGGAATGGGAGCTGCTCGTCAACTGAGTGAGTTCCAGAAGAACAATCCTCCAATGTTCAAGGGAGCATACGATCCAGATGGCGCTCAGAAGTGGTTGAAGGAGATCGAGAGGATCTTCCGAGTGACTGAGTGTGCCGATAACCAGAAGGTCAGGTTTGGTACGCATATGCTGTCAGAAGAGGCTGATGATTGGTGGGTTGCTACCCGCACTGAGTTGGAATCTGCTGGGAATGCTGAGATCACTTGGGCGGTGTTCAGAGAGAGATTCCTGAGGAAGTATTTTCCAGAGGATGTCAGAGGAAAGAAAGAGATAGAGTTCTTAGAATTGAAGCAGGGCAATCGGTCTGTTACGGAGTATGCTGCTAAGTTCACAGAGCTGTCAAAGTATTATACTCCCTATGATGAGGCTGCTGGAGAATTCTCAAAATGTGTGAAGTTTGAGAACGGGTTGCGTCCCGAGATCAAGCAGGCTATTGGATATCAGCGGATTAGAGTGTTTTCTGATTTGGTTGACTGTTGCAGGATTTTTGAACAGGATACCAAGGCCAGAGCGGAAAGCTATCAGCAGAGGGTTGATAGGAAAGGAAAGAATCAGGATGATCGTGGGAAACCGTATGCAGCTGGCAAAGGTTTCCAGAGACAGAGTGGAATGAAGAGGCCTAGTGGGGGAGACTCTAGTGCCCCTGCTAAGTGTTACAGATGTGGTCAGGCTGGACATCGTGTCCATGAGTGTACCAGTGCTGAGAGGAAGTGTTTCAAGTGTGGAAAAGGTGGTCATTTGGCTGCAGAGTGCCGGTCGAAGACTGTGACTTGTTTCAACTGTGGAGAGTTGGGTCATATTAGCCCACAGTGTCCTAAGCCGAAGAGAGAGAACCAGTCAGGAGGCAAGGTCTTCGCTTTATCGGGTTCTGAGACTTCGGCAGATGATCGTTTGATCCGAGGTACGTGTTATATTAATGGCTTTCCTCTTGTAGCTATTATTGACACAGGTGCGACTCATTCCTTTATATCTTTGGATTGTGCTGTGAAACTTAAGTTAGAGATATCTGAGATGCATGGAAGTATGGTGATTGATACTCCTGCGAAGGGTTCAGTGACTACTACTTCAGTTTGTTTAAATTGTCCTTTGAGTATTTTTGGTAGAGACTTTGGGATAGACCTTGTGTGTCTTCCACTTGTGCAGATTGATGTTATTCTTGGTATGAACTGGTTGGTGTTTAACCGAGTTTATATCAACTGTTTTGATAAGACTGTGATTTTTCCTGAGAATGAGGAAGGAAGGAGTTTGTTTCTATCTGCAAGGCAGGTGAATGAAGCAGTAGCAGATGGGGCAGAGTTGTTTATGCTGTTAGCGAATTTGGAGGCTAAGGATAAACTGGTGATTTGCGATCTAGCTGTGGTGTGTGATTTTCCTGATGTGTTTCCTGAAGAAGTGAATGAATTGCCGCCAGAGCATGAAGTTGAATTCTCGATTGATTTGGTACCTGGTACTAGGCCGATATCGATGGCTCCGTACCGTATGTCTGCTGTTGAGTTAGCTGAATTGAAGAGTCAGCTGGAAGATCTGTTGGATAAGAAATTTATTCGTCCGAGTGTGTCACCGTGGGGTGCACCAGTGTTATTGGTTAAGAAGAAAGAAGGTACGATGAGGTTGTGTGTGGACTACAGGCAACTGAATAAAGTGACGATCAAGAATCGGTATCCTTTACCGAGGATTGATGATTTGATGGATCAGTTGGTTGGTGCGAGTGTGTTCAGCAAGATAGATTTGAGATCGGGATATCATCAGATACGTGTGAAAACTGAGGATATTCAGAAGACTGCTTTCAGGACAAGGTATGGACATTATGAGTATTCTGTAATGCCTTTTGGTGTGACTAATGCGCCTGGAGTATTTATGGAGTATATGAATAGGATTTTCCATCCGTACCTAGACAAGTTTGTTGTGGTGTTTATTGATGACATTTTGGTGTATTCGAAATCTGAAGAAGAGCATGCTGAGCAGTTGAGAGTGGTTTTAGGAGTTCTACGAGAAAAGAAGTTATTTGCGAAACTGTCTAAGTGTGAATTTTGGTTAGAAGAGGTTAGTTTTCTTGGTCATGTGATTTCAA
Organism: Lathyrus oleraceus; assembly: GCF_024323335.1. NCBI lineage: Eukaryota > Viridiplantae > Streptophyta > Magnoliopsida > Fabales > Fabaceae > Lathyrus > Lathyrus oleraceus. The sequence goes on along the minus strand of NC_066584.1, from coordinate 192,941,151 downwards.
GAGGTGGTGTTGCTGTTGATCCTTCTAAGATAGAAGCGGTATCTAAGTGGGAAGCTCCTAAGTCTGTTGCTGAGATTCGAAGTTTCCTTGGTTTGGCTGGTTATTATAGGAAATTCATTGAGGGATTTTCTAAGTTAGCGTTACCGTTGACGATGTTGACTAGAAAGGGGCAAGCATTTGTTTGGGACTCAAATTGTGAAGAAGGTTTCCAAGAGTTAAAGAGAAGGTTGACTACTGCTCCTATTCTGATATTACCGAGTTTGTCGGAATCATTTGAGGTTTACTGTGATGCTTCATTGTTGGGTTTGGGTGGTGTGTTGATGCAGAATAAGCAGGTTATAGCTTATGCTTCGAGACAGCTGAGGGTTCATGAGAGGAACTATCCGACACACGATTTAGAGTTGGCGGCTGTGGTATTTGTTCTGAAGTTATGGAGGCATTACTTGTATGGGTCAAGATTTGAGGTTTTCAGTGACCATAAGAGTTTAAAGTATTTGTTTGATCAGAAAGAGCTGAATATGAGACAGAGGAGATGGTTAGAGTTTCTGAAGGATTATGACTTTGGTTTGAATTACCATCCGGGTAAAGCAAACGTAGTGGCTGATGCATTGAGTCGAAAATCATTGCATATGTCTATGTTAATGGTTAAAGAATTGGATTTAATTGAGCAGTTTAGAGACTTGAGTTTGGTGTGTGAGAGTACTCACAATAATGTTAAATTGGGAATGTTGAAGTTAACGAGTGGTATTCTGGATGAGATTAGAGAGGGTCAGAAATCCGATGTGTTTTTGGTTGATAAGTTGACTTTAGTGAATCAAGGTCAAGGTGGTGAATTCAGAGTTGATGAGAATGGTGTTTTGAGATTTGGTAATCGGGTGTGTATTCCGGATGTTACTGAACTTAAGAAGAGTATTCTTGAAGAAGGACATCGTAGTGGCTTGAGTATTCATCCTGGAGCTAGGAAGATGTATCATGATTTGAAAAAGTTATTTTGGTGGCCGGGAATGAAAAGAGAAATTGCGAGTTTTGTTTATTCCTGTTTGACTTGTCAGAAGTCAAAGATTGAGCATCAGAAGCCGTCTAGGCTAATGCAACCGTTGACTATTCCAGAGTGGAAGTGGGATAGTATCAGTATGGATTTTGTGTCTGGTTTGCCGAGGACAATTAAGAATTTTGAAGCTATTTGGGTGATTGTTGACAGATTGACAAAATCGGCTCATTTCATTCCGATCAGAATGGATTATCCGCTAGAGAGATTAGCTGAGTTGTATATTGAGAAGATTGTAAGTTTGCATGGTATTCCGTCGAGTATTGTTTCGGACAGAGATCCTAGATTCACATCGAAGTTCTGGGAAGGTTTGCAGAGGGCTTTGGGAACTAAGCTGAGATTGAGTTCTGCATATCATCCGCAGACTGATGGTCAGACTGAGAGGACGATTCAGTCGCTGGAGGATCTTTTGAGGGCTTGTGTTTTGGAAAAGGGAGGTGCTTGGGATGGTTATTTGCCTTTGATTGAGTTTACCTACAACAATAGTTTTCATTCGAGCATTGGTATGGCACCGTTTGAAGCTTTGTATGGTAGGAGATGTCGGACGCCTTTATGTTGGTATGAGTCCGGTGAGAGTGCTGTGGTTGGACCGGAGATTGTTCAACAGACTACGGAAAAGATTAAGATGATTCAGGAGAAGATGAGAAATGCTCAGAGTCGTCAGAAGAGTTATCATGACAAGAGGAGGAAGTCACTTGAGTTCCAAGAGGGAGATCATGTGTTTCTTCGTGTTACTCCGATAACTGGAGTTGGTCGAGCTTTGAAGTCGAAGAAGTTGACACCTCGATTTATTGGTCCTTATCAGATTTTGGAGAGGATAGGGGAAGTAGCCTATCGTATCGCTTTACCGCTGTCGCTTGCGAATTTGCATGAGGTTTTTCATGTGTCTCAGTTGAGGAGGTACATTCATGATCCATCGCATGTAGTCCAAGTAGATGATGTACAGGTGAGAGATAACCTGACTGTTGAAACATCACCTATGAGGATCGAGGATCGAGAGTTGAAGCAGTTGCAGGGTAAAGAGATTGCCTTGGTGAAGGTAGCTTGGGGAGGACCAGCAGGTGGCAATGTGACTTGGGAACTTGAGAGTCAGATGAAGGAGTCTTATCCGGAGTTATTCGCTTGAGGTATGTTTTCGAGGACGAAAACTCTTTTAGTGGGGGAGAGTTGTAACACCCCGATAATAATATGATAATTATTTAAATTAAGTTAATAATATATTTATTAATTTAATTAGATAATTGAATTATTATTATTATTGGAATAATAATATAAATTGGAAAATATATATAAGTTGGAATAAGGAAAAAGAGTTTTCATTTTTGAAAAAGGGTTTTACGTGAAAACTGAGAAGCTGCAGAGAAGAGGAGAAAGGGGCAAAGAGGAAGAACCAGAGAGCAAAGGTTGGAGAAGAGAAGAGCTTGGAGCTTAGAGTTTGCCGGATTAACTCAGGTAAGGGGGGTTTATCGTCGTTTAATGGGTATTATAGGTTGGCATGTAATGGGTAGTGATAAACCGTTGAATTGACCCTAATTGAGATGTTGAATGCTGAAAAATTATGTTGGATAAGCTGTGTTAAAACTGTAATTGAATCCGTAATTGTGTGAGTCGTGTTTTCCCGAACGTATAGCTTTTTACGGAATTGGAATCGGAGGTCCGGAAGTCCTCTAACGGCGGAAAATGCGGAGAATTCTGCATTCTGCTTTGTGTTAGCGCAGGAACTGCTGTTTTGTCTGCGTTAACCGGTTAACCCAGGGTGCTAACCGGTTAACACTGTTGCGAATTATGAAATTAGTGTTGTTTTGCCTGCGTTAACCGGTTAACCCAGGGCGTTAACCGGTTAACACTGTTGCGTTTTGCCAGAAAGTGTGTTTGTGCTGCGTTAACCGGTTAACCCAGGGCGTTAACCGGTTAATACTGTTGAAAAGTGAGAAAATTGATATTTTAATGTTGTGTACAAAATTGATGTTTGGCCTATAGTGGCGTATGATGTAATAGGGATTAATTCCCGCTATTTTGAGCAGTATAGGTATTAGTAGAGTGTGCTAATACTGTGTTTAATTATTTGACATGATATGATGTGTTGATACATGTGTTGATAATGTATGATAGCATGCATAATGTTGTGAATGTGTATGTTATGCATGTGTTGTGAATGGACTGTTTTATGGCTTAGAGAGTGAGCATCGGTCCATTGTGGATTATTGTTGTGATGTTGCATTGCTAGGTGATTGGCATGCATATTGTGGCCTTTATGGTGGTAGCTAATTCCCATGGTGAGGAATTAGTGAGTAAATCATTGTGGATTATTGTTGATGATTTTGCATTGCGAGGTGATTTAGCATGCATATTGTAGTCTGTATGGTGGTAGCTAATTCCCATAGTGAGGAATTAGTGAGTTGGTGGTAGCTAATTTCCGTGGTGAGGAATTAGTGAGTGAGTCACTAGGTCTCAAATGAGTGGGACTAGTGGGCTTGGTAGCCGTATCTGGATTTGATCGGTGAGGTGAACTATATGTTCACGAATAGTCGGTACCGCATGCATGGAGTCTCATTGCATAATATATGTGTAGAGTATAATATGAATGGATGTATTCCAATGTTATACGTGTGTTGTGTTGGCATTGAGCATGAGTATGAATTGTGTTGATATTGAGTATGATATTTGAGTTGATGTGCCATTACTGAATGTGTGATACGATTAGGGTGATTAATGTGTTAAATTACTTAACATGACATTATATTCTATAATGCTTATTATATCGATTGAGGAACTCACCCTTACAACTATTTTTCAGGTAACGAGCAGTGATTGAGTAGAAGCTAATGCTTGGAGTCTAGTGTAGTCTCCTTAGTGGGTCATGCTCTGATAGATGTAACATCGGGATGGGATGTTTTGAATATTTTATTGATTGGTTGTGAACCATTTTACATGTAGTATGTTACATGTTTTGAATGATCGATTTGATCTCTATCCGCTGCGTAATATGCAATACCTGATGTTTTGAATTAAATAATGAGCATGACTAAATATTACGGTGATTGGTGTGAAATAATTGTGTGACACCCTTGATTGCATGTTTACTCTGATTTACCTTTGTAATTTTAATTAAATATTTGGGGTAATTTAGAAGGGTGTTACACAAGGCACAACTCAGCGACACTTTTACCAAAAAGGTCCTTCCCCCTCAGAGTCTTTAGTTCTTTGTGAAGCTCAAGGAATTGGTCTTTCATGTCATCCATCTTCTCATAAACATCTGGACCTTCAGATGGTTCAGAATGGTAGATGGTATCTTCAACTCTTGGTAATGTGTGCAAAACGGGAGGTGGCACTAAAAGGACCGGGCTAGATGCCGGCAAAGAAGTAAGAGTAGGAGCAAAACCCTCTGGCACAAAATTGGCAATCATTCCCCACGGGAACCCGGCCGACATAGATGGCACAATGTGGGTTGTTGCAGCAGGCACAGTAGAAGTTGCGATCTCAGAAATGACCGTCCTCTGGGGAGGAGTTGAGGGTGTCAGAGAAAACTGGCTATGGGCAGCCATGAATGACTCCATCAGGGCAGTCAAATTGGCTACTTCCTCCTTCAACTCGCGGTTCTCTTGTTCCAAATGATCCATCAGTTTCGATGAGTTGGCTCTGGTGTAGTACCGGTGAGTCAACTTGTCTTTGAAATAAATGAAGAACACAGAGTTAGACCATAGGACAAGAAGCCTGGAGAAAAACCTGCTTATGCGCATGATGCATGCAATGCTTGTGCATATGATTTGTTTTTATATCAGAGGAACTTTTAGAGTTCTATTTGCAAATATTGGAAATATTAAACATTTATCACATATGGAAATATCTCATCAATAATATCTGGAAAATATTTTTACACCAAAGAAGTACAACATTGGTAACCAAATATAATACAAGAGAGAAGGAAAATGATCATCCTATGGATCCCTAGAAACAATCATCTAAAGCTCGAGAGACTGGAAGATAAGATGCACGAAGCCTCTTCACCTCCTCCTCATAGGCTGCCTCCATATTTGCCTTCTCCTTGGCGAGCCGATCGTACTTCCTCTTCCAAAATTTGGAAGACTAAGGAAGCAGAGAAGTCCATGCATCATTAGGATCATCAATGACCTGATGCTCGAGGAATTCAATCAAAGCATCGTTCTCCTTGATCTGCTGAAGCAACTTCTCTCGTTCACGGATCCAAGCACGTGAACGGTCTTCATCTCTCAACTCCTATACACCTTGGTCAGGGAGGGTTGAAGGCCCAACCACAACCAAAGATGTAGGTCTCGGATACTCGTAAGGCATGAGGTACTCGGAAGCTCTCCTCCTAAGCCAAGAAGTATGAGGTTCCAAAGCGATACAATTCTTCGGACCTAGCTCCTTCCTTCCTTTCTTATGGATCTTGCGCCAAGCGCGGACCGTCCTGCCCTTCAATTCTTGGGGATCTTTACCCTTTTGAAAGAACACACCCTCTAACAGAATGTTATTGGGTTTATCCTTTAGGGGGAACCGAAGCTGACGACGTGCCAAAACAGGGTTGTAGTTAATCCCACCACATGTACCAATAAGAGGCACATTGGAGAATTCACCACAAGAGTCGATAATTTGCACACCATCGTACAAACAGTTGTACCAAAAGATATCATCATTGGTGAGAGACATAAGTCTCATGGAGCACTGTAGACATCCTTTGTTCTCCTTGAAGGCGACCGTCTGCGGCAAGTCTGAAATAAACCACTTGTACAACAGAGGCAAACAGCACACAATGGTACCACCACCCTTTGCATTCCTCATATGAAAAGAAAAGTAAGTGTCACCCAACAGAGTCGAAACGGGATTAAGGGTAGAGAAAATCCTAATAGCGTTCACATCCACAAACTTTTCGATGTTGGGGAACAATAATAGCCCATAGATGAGAAGTACAAATATGGCCTCAAAGGCGTCCTCACTCATGGCCTTCCCATACATAGTAGCTTGAGAGATGAGGAACTCAGAAGGGAGACCTTGAATTCCACCTTTGGTAGTCATATGAGCACCAACCAGAGATTCATCCATATGCAATATATCAGCTATCTCTTGAGGAGTAGGAACACTCTCTAAGGCACTGAACGGCAACTGGTCTAGAATAGGTATACCCACAAGGTATGCATACTCCTCAAGTATAGGCAAAAGCTGGAAATCCGGAAAAGTCAAGCACCTATACAGAGGGTCGTAGAACTGCACCAAGGGATCTAATACATAGGATGTCAAATTCCTTAGCTCTGTCAAGTCGGGTTGTCTAAAACTGTACTTCTTTGTATTCCTTCTTTGTCTTCCCATGTCTGAAAATTTGCAAATAGACCTCTTATGTTCCTTGAAAATTTTCTCATTATTGATGATATGGATGCAAATGGGTGCATGAATGCATGAATGCAACAATCACACTCAAGGATCAAGCAAAGCACACCAAACAAAGGTCATGGGATGGATCATGTCATCCTTAATATCAATCATCCATTTTTGTGGATTATGGTTTACACCTTATCAACACCCAAGTTCCATTGATATTAAGGATACATGAACGGATCAACCATGAATCAAGGGTTTGTTGCAAGTCACGAGCAAGGAGTCTCGGTTAAAAACCACCCAAAGGGAGTGTACTAGGTTTTAAACCTACCAATCATGTTCTACAAGGGGTTCCCATAGTCATCATCTCATCTTTCGGATATTATCGGAGAACCGACTACTCGTATTCCAAAAATATTCTCAAGAGAGACTCTTATGAGTGTAGTATCGCGTAACAATCGTATCAAATCTTACACTTGAACGACTTTCGCACTACATCCTAAGAATAGGTCAAGATGGGCTTGGTAAACTAAGGTCTTTGGCTTCTAAGATCTATATTGGAAAGAGTAATGTCTAACCACAACTACTTGTGTGACATTATTGATCCCAACATGACCTCCACCAAGTGAATGGACTTGCAAGTCAACTTGCTAAGGAATAACTCCACACAAGTCAACAAGACTATGCCATTCTCCTATCCTAAGTGCACTCGAGTTCGGGTATAGAACTCATCTCACAAAGATCACCAAGCATACAAGCAATTGATATTCAAGCAATTCAATCATTACATACAATACAGTAATCCCAAATTGCATAAAAAAATATGTCATAAAACAATATACAATACAATACAACAAATATGAAAAGTAGGCAAAACCCACTAGGCAAATTGTCCACAGAAGAGTCGCCACTTTTCTGTAGCGGGGTATTCGTTACCATTAGAGATATTGACTAAATCTAAGGTAAACCATACAAGTCGAGTCGCCACCTCACTTCTATTTATCCAAAGGAATGGTTAGAAAGCGAACAAAAACCTAAAAGTTTTATCAAATCAAAAACTAGTAAAAATGTCAGAGATCTGGGTAAGGGGGTTGGTTATGCAATGGGAAGGTTTTAAGCACCCAAAACATCCTCGGTACTCCTAGGGAGCCCTTTTCATACTTGTTATAAGGTTGGTATTTTGTGAAAATTTATTTGTGCAAACATGATTGAAGAGATGAGAAGAGAATATACAAATTATTTACATTTTGCGTTTGGATGGATAAACCCATTGCCTACGTACCATCTTAAAAAAGATTAGGATCAAAACCTCGTAGTTCGGGGTAAAAATCTCAAAATGAGTTGGTGAATTGATTGGTCCAAAATCCTTAAGGTCTTTTGTTATCCAAGGGGGAAAACTCAACCTAAAACCACAAATCCACCATGTGTGGATAGCTTCAACATGCTAGTGAGGGGTTAACCCTATAATAAGCATGGAAGACTCATTGTCCATCACTAAGGATATAGGTGAGTATTACATATACCTCAAGGATAACTCAAACCTAACAGCTAAAGGCTATGAAAAAGTTTTGATTAAGAGAGTGGCCATTGAAACCACAAAAAAAAGCATTTGAATGAGTGGTATTTACCAATGAAAAGTATGTACAAAATATGGTCAAAGTTGACTTAGAAGTTCAATTCAAGATAAGTGTCATGAAAAGAAAATTTGAAAATCAAAAGCATAAGGCTTAGGTTTCTAATGTTTGAAAACAAGTGTTAATGTTTGCACAAAATTTTTGGCTTGGGTTAGAGTGGAGGGAAGAAGAAGAATGGCTAAAGTCCTAATCATACAAGAGATTAAGGGTAAGAAACAAGACCACACATGGAGTTCCGCTCTTGAGATCATATTGATGATCCAAGTAACTCCCATCCTTTGGAATATGCAAGCAAAATAATAGTAAGCTCAAGCAACAATCAAACAAGCCTCTTAAGAGATCCTCAATGCATCTTGAATCTTTCACTTTGGGTGAACATGGCAATGGTTCTTCAATTTGAGCTCTCATAGAATTCCCTAGCACAAAAAGCACACACATCAATAGTTCCATGAAGTAAATCAAGAATGGACAAGAGTGAGTTTAGAGGTTTGGTCCTTCTAATCCATCTTCACATTAAGGTCCTTTTACTCCAATTTGCATAGGGAGAGTCCTAGAAACTAAGTCCTTTGTCCATTTCTTTGCATTTGGTCCACAACAATCAAAACAAAACACAAGCACAATAATATATACACAAATATGTGCTCAAGTGAGCAAAAGGCAAATTGCATTAACATAAACATGTGCTCAAATGAGCAAAGAGAAAAGCAAATGAATAATATGTACAAGAATAGTAAATTGCATAAAAGTAAAGAGCAAAAAGTAAATGTTAATGGTTAATAGTTAGTGTTAGTAGTTAGTGTGCCATAAGGCAAATTTAGTGCTATGTTAAGCAATCGTAATTGGACTTATGTAGAAGTCACAACTATTTGAGGCCGGTCAATAATAATTTAGGCAATAACACAAGTTAGAAGTCATGATTAGTGAACCAAGTTCCAACAACTTGCCATGCCAAAAAGAAGATGAGAAATGATCTTGTATTGGTTTAAGTCCTTTGCATGATTTAAGAAGCAATCTATCCCTAATGCAAAGCCATTCACTTTATCATTTGATCAAGATGAATTAGATTAGAATCAAAGAAGATTAAACCTCCCTAATCAATGCTAACTTATCAACCTTTAACTCATTGATCAAAAAAGAAAAGAAGAAGAAGAAGAAGAAGAAGATAATGGAAATGAAGAAAATAAAGTGCATTAGATGAAATGGAATGTACCAATCTACCAATGTTGACCAAAGATAGGGAAAATCAAGGTCAAATCATAAAAAACAGAAGTGAGATGAAGATTGGAAGTCAAGAAATAAACAAAATATTTTTGGCATTTTTAATATTTGAAAATAAACTTGAATTAAAATATTAAAGAGAGGTCAAACTACAACTTTACTTCAAATCAACTTTGAAAAGTCCAACTGAATTATCCCAAGTTCAACAACGTCAAACAAAGTTTGACAAAAAATTTCAGCATTTTTAAAAGTCAGAAACTATTTTTAATCAATTAAAAATGAAGAAAAATAACCTAATTGAACTAAAATCTCAAATAAATCTCAAATCAATTAATAAATTGATGAGAATATTTTTCATAGATCCATCATCATTCAAAGAAGTTAGAAAAATATTTTTATATTTTTTGAATATCAAAAACTATTTAAAATGAATTAAAAATAACCAGAAAAGAGAAACTAATTTAGAAAAAGAAAATGATACAATAAAAAATATTAAAAATCATTTTTAGAACCTAGAAATTAAAAGAGAAATAATGCAATTGGTCTCATATTTTTTGGACCAATAATAAAATAGATATGGATTTTAGAAATAAAATGGAATTAAAAGAAATAAAAGAAAATAAAAATCAGAAATAAGAAAATATGAAAAAAGGAGAGGCGTTGGATGATGGCTCATTAATTGAGCTGGCACATCACACGACCTCTGAGCGCGCTTCCACCAAGGTCCTTAGTCAAATGAATCACATGGCGCATTATCAAAAGTCATAACAATGGACTGCTGGGATTAGATCTGGAAAATGCATCGTGTGGCTCAGATTGGATCTGGCATACAGACGGTGGCCAGTGCCACCGTCTTCTCCGGTGAGATCCGGTGGAGATCAAAAAATGCAGAGTTTCAAATGCTAACTAAAATGAACGATCCAGGCACCATTCGAAAGGTGAAGGGATGTACATCACTCCTACACCACTGACTTCCATTCTAGATTCCTATTAAGAGAGAAATCAAAGATGGAAGTTTGGTGGTGTTCAACTGAACTTGCTCGATTCCAACAATTAAACACACAATAATGATGCCTCTATAGAGACGACTTCAGACAACACAAGATCAAGGCAAATGGAGCAAAGTATGATGAGATTCTAAGCAAATTTCAGTCGAGCAAAACCTTTGGATTGTGAAGAATTGAGTCAGTCTCTTTGGTTCCTTTTGCAAACAGAAACTTCAATGGATCAAATGATGAAGGTCTAGGAACTTTAGATCTTAAAATTCAACCAAATGCAATTGAATTTCAGATCTGAAAATTTTGAGAAAAATGGAGTTTGTTCCTTTAGGTATGGCTAAGGATTCAATCTTGCAGCATTTCAGGCGCCTTCAGGTTGGAGAATTGTGAAGGTAAGGCATGATATTTATAGATGGAGAGAGTTGAATGCATGAACTAACTCGTGTGCATAGCAAATGGATTTTGTATTGCATGGGCCTGTGTGAGCATGTGGAAGGCCCAATGAAGGCTGAAATAACTTGCTGAGTTCATGTGAAAGGCAAATGGACGTGTACATTAAGTGTAATCAGCTCATGCATGGCGATTGAGATAGCTTTCACAAAATGCACTTAAATCTTCATGTCTTCGAAAATGGTGCTTCCAAACTCCAAATGCTACCTTATGAGTAATGGTTAGAAAGTTTGTTGCATAAGGAACAAATGCTATGTTGATCAAAATTCCAATTGGGCCTTGGAAATTAGTGAAATTTGAGCTTAAAGTGTAGGGTGCAAAACATGCATATGTGAAGTTTCCAAATATGGCCAATGTTCAAGCCCTTCTGTCTCAATGATGCAAGCTCCAAATGATAAAATCTTCAACATGAAAGTTGTAGATCTTTTCAAGACAATCAATTTGGACTTAAATTTTCAACATGAAAGTTTTAATGAAGAAGTTATGGGCACTTGAAGTTGGACTTAAAATCTTCAACATGAAAGTTTTGCATCATTTGGACTTAAAATCTTCAACATGAAAGTTTTAATGAAGAAGTTATGGGCATTTGAAGTTGGACTTTTTCACATTTCAATGCATTTGGTCCAAAGTGACCTATAATGTTTTGCATTATCACATGTATTTCTTTTGAGATTTTGAAATTTTTCATAACATAACATTTGAAGTAGACACAATAAGCTTTCCAATGCATTTGGTCCCACCTCAAAATCATGAAAAATGAATGATTTATGTGCTTGGGAAGTTGACCCAAAATTAGGGTTTTAGTCAAAATGACCTATAATGTCTTGGGATGGATGATGATCTTCCAAACTTCAAATCAAATTTCGATGAACATGAAAGTTGTTCATATTGTCCTTAAGAACATTTTTTCTCTTGGGATCATCTCCATTTGATCAACACATAAAAGGTTAGGTCTCAGTGTATTTCAAGATAGCCAGATGATTTGACTGATCAAGTTTTCAAGTCCACAACTCATACCTTGATGAATTGATGACTGAGGGCACTAAAATAAGTTCAAATATGCATGAAATGATGAATTAAAGAACTTCCCTTAATTGTATTTGACCATGAGTTGAGGTTGCTTCAAGAGCAAGGCACAATTGATGAATAGATGAATTAGGGTTTCCTTGGGAAACAAGCCTCAAACCCCTTGACTTGATTTGATAAAAAATGATGAATTGAGATAATTGGGAGGCATACTTGGTAGATGATAGCTTTGGGAACCATTACCATGCTTGCTTTCATCTTCTCTTGACCATATCATTGCACAAAGGATCTCCTAGAAGCTTTTAGACCTTGTGATTGTTCAAGCTACAAACAAGAAATGTTAGTGACATATTTTTGTGCTTTTGGCTAGTAAATAAAATGAGAAAAGAAATGATATACAATTCAAGCATGTTTGGCGATCTCAAACTGCTCACAAGAGGTCCCACCCCAAGGCAAAGGGAACCAAGATGCTCATGATCCTTGAGGCTTTGCAAATGCAATGTTATGATGCCATGAGGGATCTTAGGGCCAAAATTGGGGTCTTACAGTGGTAACCCTAGAAATTGTTGTTTGGTGGTTGTTCCCCACAAGAGTTCCATCTTCCCCTCTGATGATTTCCCCAGTAGAGTTGTTTCCACAGCAGATTTTATCCATGTGTGGCTCCTGTCCCCAGCTAGAATGACTGATGCTCGTTCCCCTGCAGAAATCTTTGTTTCCTGGTATCTCTGGTCCCCAGCAGATTAGATGTTCTCCAGTGGGCCTGGCTTTCTCTCGCGAGATGTAGTACCAGATGTTTGTTCATCATTCATTAGACATGTTTGTGTTAGATATGTCTGTTTTGTCAGCATTCATCATACATAAACCACGCATATACGCATATAATTTTAACATTCAAAATATTCATGTTACATTAATTGCCATAAATACCTTTGTTTATTATTCCCTACTAGTCGGTGATACATATTTCCCCAAGCAGATGTTTGTGTCTGATCTCCCCATGTAGAGTCAGCCCCATAAGCAGAAAGTGTTTATCCTTCCTTCCATATTCCCCACTGAGTTATGTCCTCGTGGATGATGGTTGTTTTTGTTTCCTCCCAACACATATATTGGGATGAGTTCCCCCTGAGTTATATCCTTATAGGGATGAGTCTTGTTTCATCGCGCCTCTCTAGTTTGATCCTAGATCGGCTTCTTGAGTTTTCCTTGCGCTTCCCCGAGGTTTAAATGAATGATTGCTCAGTAACTAGTAATTATCCATTTTTTCCCCGGTGGAGTCTATGGTTTTCTACCCTTATATAGGTAGTTGTAAACCCTATTTTATCCCTTTGCAGATTTAACCTTATTTTGTTCATCCTAACCGATGACGGTTACTCTTCTGTGGTTTTGTACCTGATATTGGTAGATGTAATCCCCTCCTTGACTGTTATCTTTATCCAATATTCGATATTGATATTCCTTCACCTTTTGAGTATATCTCCCATTAATCGGTGATATATCTCCCGGATCATTGCCTTTGTCAATGTATCCCCGACGAGTCATCGTTCATCTGCCTTTTGCCGGCAATGATCGTTTCTCCCTTTGATTGGTCAACATTGTATACCTAGTAGTTGGTATCCCGATGCCTTTTCTTTCGGTCGATTTAACCTTTATTAACCCAGTAACCGGTTGTGGATAATCTTCCATGCGAGTATGTTATCTATGTTCTGACGGTAATAGATAATATATCTCATAGGCTCTTTGGTCTAAGTCTTTTGCTTTTCCCCAGTCGAGTAAGATTCGTATCCCCTTTGCGGAATCGAATGTCCATCCTGTAATCGAGTTTTCTTGTCATCCCTCCTTTTGGATGATGAGTGTCTTGGAAATATTCCCCAATTCACGCTTTGGTTGGTCACCTAATATATGCCCAGTAACCGATATCCCTGGTGTTCCTTCCTCTCTGCTCCCTATTATGACTTTTGTCCCCTGTGGAGTCAGTTTTCCTGAGTTGAAATATACCTTTTTAGGTTTTCCTCAGATGATTTTAGATGTTTGATATCTCTCACCCTCATACCGGTCTTAGATATTCATTCTCCCTGAGTGTGTTATTCTCTCACCCTTATATCGGTGCTTCGACCACATGTCTCCTTGAGCTTATTACCCAGTAACCGGTAATACCTCATCCTGTTGTTTCCTCAGATGAGTCTTGTTTGGACATTCCTCAACAAAGTCCCTTAGTGGATTGTCTGGTAGATGAGTCCGGATTTTTCATCCGAAGTATCCTTTAAGGATAGTTTTGTTGTATTGGCTTATTCCCTGATACATGCACCTTTGAGTCAGCTCGAGTCCTTCCATTGATTTATTCTCATGGAATTCCGCTCGTATCTCTCAGCAAGTTCTAAGTCGTGACCTGCTCACACATTTTTCCCTTTCTTATCCCTGTTAGAGTCCCCAGAGTCTCTGTCCCATGGAGTGTATTACTCATATGGATTGTCAATTTCTCCAGATTTCTTTTCTTCTTTGTGGACACATATCCCCACAGAGTATTACCTTTTGCATACATACATTTGCATCATGAGGTCTCTTAGGGACCAAAATTCGTCTCTTTGTTATTATTTAAGCCCATTCTACCTCGTCGAGGCAAAGATTTTAACCTTCACTTCTCCGGCTAGAATGACCTTAAATAGGGGCATCTGTAAGACCCCAATTTTGGCCCTAAGATCCCTCATGGCATCATAACATTGCATTGGCATTGCCTCAAGGATCATAAGCATTTTGGCTCCTTACCTCTGGGTAAGATATTTTGAGAGTTGGTTTGAGATCACCAAGCATACTTTAATTGTATATTATTGCTTTTCTCATTTGATTCACTAACCAAAAGCACAAAAATATGTCACTAACATCTCTTGTTTGTAGCTTGAGCAGTCACAAGGTCTAAAGCTTCTAGGAGATCCTATGTGCATTGATGTGGCCAAGAGAAGATGAAAGCAAGCATGGAAATGGTTCCCAAAGCTCTCATCCATAAAATATGCCTCCCAAGTGTCTCAATTCATCATTTTTTATCAAAGCAAATCAAAGGGTTTGAGGTTTGTTTCCCAAGGAAACCCTAATTCATCTGTCCATCAACTATGCCTTGCTCATTAAGCAACCTCAACCCATGGTCAAATACAATCAAGGGAAGTTCCTTAATTCATCATTTCATGCATATTTGAACTTATTTGAGTACCCTCAATCATCAATTCATCAAGATATGAGTTTTGGACTTGAGAAATCTCAAAAGAAATACATGTGATAATGCAAAACATTATAGGTCACTTTGGACCAAATGCATTGAAATGTGAAAAAGTCAAACTTCAAGTGGCCATAAGTTCTTCATCAAAAATCCAAATGATGAAAATTTTAAGTCCAAATTTTTTGCCTTGAAAATATATACAACTTTCATGTTGAAGATTTTTCCCTTTGGAGCTTGCATCATTGAGACAAAAGGGCTTGAACATTGGCCAATGTTGAAAATTTCACATATTCATGTTTTGCACCCTACACTTCAAGTTCAATTTTCACTAATTTCCAAGGCCCAAATGGAGTTTTGATCAACATAACATTTGTTCCTTATGCAATAAGCTTTCCAACCATTACTCATAAGGTTGCATTTTAATTTTGGACATGGCATTTTCGAAGGCTTCAATGAAATAGTGCATTTTGTGAAAATCATTTCAATTGCCATGCAGGAGCTCATACAGTCCAATTTGCACTTCCATTCTCATTCCCTTTGGCATAAGCTTGCAATTCCAAGTGGAATTGGGCCCTCGATGCGCCTGTATAGGCCCATGCATGGAGGCCCTTTCCATCCATGCACATGAGTTGATCATGCAACTCAGCCTTGATCAGCTATAAATACAATGCCTTGGCCTCTCATTTCTTCAACCTTAAGGCACCCCAATTACTGCTGAACTCAAAACTCAACCGTCACTAAAGGAACTATTTCATTTCTCTTCCAATTTTTCAGATCTAAATTTTGATTTCATTGATCAATCTTCAGATCTCAAAGTTCCTAAACCTTCTCCTCTTGATCCATAGTGCTAACTGTTTGCAAAAGAATCCAAAGATCTTGACTCAAATCCTTACAATTCAAAGGTTTACTTCAACTGTTATTTGCTTCGAACCAGCTTGTATATTGCTCTATTTGCTTTGTTCTTGTGTGATCTGAAGTCCTATGCATAGAGGCAACATTGCTATGCTTTCAATTTTTGAAAATCATTAAGTTCAATTGAACACCACAGAATTTCCACCTCTGATTTCTTTCAATCTAGAGATCTATAATGGAATTGAGTGGCACAGGGGTGATGTAGATCACCCCAGCTTTCGAATGGTACCTGGATCGTGCGTTTTGGTTGATGTTTTAATTTCTGCAAATTTTGGTTTGGTCGGAAGTTGGCCGGAGAAAACAGTGGCGCTGGCCACCGTCAGGTCTCCAAATCATATCAGGACCGTCCATTGCTTTTTCCAGATCTAATCTCATCCACCTAATGTTATGACTTTTTATTTGGCTACGTGTGATTCATTTGACTGAAGCGCATGGTGGATGTGCACATGTAGTCCACATGATCTGCCAGCTCATTTAATGAGCTATCATCCAACGCTCCGTGTTTTTCCACATTTTCTAATTTCTGATTTTATTTTATTTTATTTCTTTTAATTCCATTTTATTTCTAAAATTCATATCTCTATCATTATTGGTCCAAAAATTATGGGACCAATTTCATTCTTCTCCATTTAATTTCTGCTTTCTAAAAATAATTTTTAATATTTTTTATTTTATCATTTGATATTTTTTAGTAATTTCCTCTTTTCTGGTCATTTTTAATTCATTTTTAATAGTTTTTGATATTCAAAAAATATAAAAATATTTTTCCAACTTGTTTGAATGATGATAGATCTATGAAAAATATTCTCATCAATTTATTAATTGATTTGAGATTTATTTGAGATTTTAGTTCAATTAGGTTATTTTTATGCATTTTTAATTGATTTAAAGTAGTTTCTGACTTTTAAAAATGCTGAAATTTTTTGTCAAAACCTTGTTTGACCTTGTTGACTTGGGATAATTCATTTGGACTTTTCAAAGTTGATTTGAAGTGAATTTGAAGTTTGACCTTTCTTTATTATTTTAATTCAACTTTTATTTTAAATATTAAAAATGCCAAAAATATTTTATTTGTTTCTTGACTTCTAATTCTCATTTTGCTTCTGTTTTCTATTATTTGACATTGATCTTCTCTATCTTTGGTCATGGCTTGATGATTATCTCATTCATTTCATTTAATGCACTTTAATTTTTCTTCTTCTTCTTCTTTCTTCTTTTTGATCAATGAGTTAAAGATTGGTGGTTAGCATTGATACATGGAGGTTTAATCTTCCTTGATTCAAATCTAATTCATCTTGATCATAGATCAAGTGAATGGCTTTGCATTAAGGATAGATTACTTCCTAAATCATGCAAAGGACCTAAATCAATACAAGATCATTTCTCATCTTCTTTTTGGCATGGCAAGTTGCTGGAGTTTGATTCACTAATCAAGACCTCTAACTTGTGTTGTTGCCTACATTATTATTGACCGGTCTCAGATAGTTGTGACTTCTACATAAGTCCAATTACGATTGCTTAACATAGCGCTAAATTTGCCTTATGGCACATTAACGATTGACACTAACCATTAACCATTAACATTTAATTCTTGCACTTTACTTTTATGCAATTTACCATTCTTGTACATATTATTCATTTGCTTTTATCCTTTGCTCACTTGAGCACATGTTTATGTTAATGCACTTTGCCTTTTGCTCACTTGAGCACATAATTGTGTATATATTATTGTGCTTGTGTTTTGTTTTGATTATTGTGGACCAAATGCAAAGAAATGGACAAATGGACTTAGTTTCTAGGATTTCCCTATGCAAAAAATGGAGTAAAAAGGACCTTAATGTTGAAGATGGATTAGAAGGACCAAATTTCTAAACTCACTCTTGTCCATTCTTGATTTGCTTCATAAAACTCTTTGATGTGTGTGCTTTTGTGTTAGGGGATCCTATGAGAGCTTAAATTGAAGAATCATTGCCATGTTCATCAAAAGTGAAAGATACAAGAGACATTGAGGATCTTCTAAGAGCTTGTTTGATTATATTGATTGCTTGAGCTCCATTTGTGGTCTTATTTCTTATCCCTCATCTCTTGTATGATTAGGACTTAGCCATTCTTCTTCTTCCCTCCACTCTAACCCTAGCCAAAACTTGTGTGCAAACATTTAACATTTGTTTTCAAACATTAGAAACCTAAGCCTTATGCTTTTGATTTTCAAACTTCCTTTTCATAACACTTATTTTGAATTGAACTTTTAACTCAACTTTGACCATATTTTTGAAAATACTTTTCATTGGTAAATACCACTCATTCAAATACTCTTTTTGTGGTTTCAATGGCCACTCTCTTAATCAAACTTTTCATAACCTTTAGCTATTAGGTTTGAGTTATCCTTGAGGTAGATATAATACTCACTTATATCCTTAGTGATGGACAATGAGTCTTCCATGCTTATTATAGGGTTAACCCCCTCACTAGCATGTTGGAGCTATCCTCACATGGTGGATTTGTGGTTTTAGGTTGAGTTTTCTCCCTTGGATAACAAAAGACCTTAAGGCTTTTGGACCAATCAATTCACCAACTCATTTTTGAGATTTTTACCCCGAACTACGAGGTTTTGATCCTAATCTTTTTCAAGATGGTACGTAGGCAATGGGTTTATCCATCCAAACACAAATTGTAATTAACTTGTATATTCTCTTCTCATCTCTTCAATCATGTTTGCACAAACAAATTTTCATAAAATACCAACCTTACAACAAATGTGAAAAGGGCTCCCTAGGAGTACCGAGGATGTTTTGGGTGCTTAAAACCTTCCCATTGCATAACCAACCCCCTTACCCCGATCTCTGACATTTTTACTAGTTTTTGATTCGATAAAAATTTTAGGTTTTTGTTCGCTTTCTAACCATTCCTTAGGATAAATAGAAGTGCGGTGGCGACTCGAATTGTATGGTTTACCTTGGATTTAGTCAATATCTCTAATGGTAACGAATACCCCGCTACATACACAAACCAAATTCACACACTTTTAGAGGTCTTTCGGTTGTAACGGGGCTTAGGTACGGTGGGGATAGACAAGAAAATGGATGACAAAGGTTTAAAACTCGGCATTCATGATGGTGCTTTTCTTTGTGCACAAATTATGTTATGGGGTGTTGTCCAACTTAACTCTTTTTCGCTCAATTTTTCTTTTGAGTATCACATTGATGCATGAGTCTTTGACTTAGGCAAGTGCTTATGCCTCATTTCTATTTTTCATTTCTTTTCTCTCTTTTTTCTTTCGGTAGAAGTGGATGTTTCTACACACTTCTTTTTTTTCTTTTTGTTGCACTTGCCCTTTTTCAATTTTTTCTAAGGCTCACCACCCCAAACTTATCTTTTTGCACGAATTTTCCAGAGACTTTTTGCACACCAACTTTTGGCTCCTCTAGTAAACATTGTTCAAACCTACAAGTCAATAACACACAGCAAAACAAAGAAAATAATTAGACACAAAAGCGTGGGTTGCCTCCCACGTAGCGCTTCGTTTAAAGTCGCCTGGCTCGACGGTTGTTCATCTTATCAGACAAGATGAACAACATCAATTTGACCAACTTCTTACTCCATATTGTAAGGCTTCAACCTTTGGCCATTCACTTTAAAAATGTCCCCATTGGATGGATTTTTTATTTCAATTGCCCCATGGGGATATACCTTGTGTACCATAAACGGTCCCGACCATTTCGATCTCAGTTTTCCCGAGAACAACTTCATCCTCGAATTAAACAATAGCACCATTTGTCCTTCCCAAAATTCCTTCCTTTGGATCCTTCTATCATGCCACTTTTTTGTTTGATCTTTGTAGATTTTGGCATTTTCGTATGCTCGGTTCCAAAATTCTTCTAACTCATGGAGTTGAAGGATTCGGGACTCTCCCACTTTCGAAAGATCCAAATTTAGGAATTTTGAAGCCCACAAAGCTTTGTGTTCAAGTTATAAGGGTAAGTGACATGCCTTACCATATACCAATTAATAAGGAGACATGCCAATCGGTGTTTTGAAAGCAGTTCGGTATGCCCAAAGCGCATCATCAAGCTTACTTGCCCAATCTTTGCGAGATGAGTTAATCGTCTTCTCCAGAATTTGTTTCAGCTGCCTATTCGACACTTCAACTTGACCACTTGTTTGCGGGTCGTACGGAGTGGCTATACGATGTTTTACATTATACTTCAAGAGTAGCTTCTCCATTAGGTGATTTAAGAAATGAATTCCCTCATCACTTATTAGAGCTCTTGGCATTCCAAACCTGACAAATATGTTCTCCTTTAGAATCTTGATTACCACTTTTGCATCATTCGTTGGTAGAGCAACTGCTTCTACCCACTTGGATACATAATCCACTACCACCAGGATATAGTTCTTTCCGAATGAAGGGGGAAATGGTCCCATAAAGTCAATACCCCAAACATCAAAGAGTTCAACTTCCAACATGGGGTTTTGAGGCATCTGATTTCTTTTCAAGATGTTTCCTATCCTTTGACACTTATCGCACTCTTTGATCAATTGTTGAGCATATTTGAAAAGTGTAGGCCAGTATAAACCTGACTAGAGGCCTTTGGCTGCAGTTCTATCACCACTAAAGTGTCCACCATGGTCAGAGTCATGGCATGCTTTCAGGACATCTCTTTGTTCTTCTTCGGGAACACATCTTCTAACCAACCTGTCTACTCCTTTCTTGTACAAGAATGGGTCATCCCACAAGTAAAACCTGCAATCATGCACAAACTTTTTCTTTTTGTTAGAGTCAAATTCGCTAGGGATCACCCCGCCTACTAGATAGTCCGCGTAGTCTGTGAACCATGGCATTCCAATAACATCAAGGATGTGTTCGTCAGCAAACTCATCCTTTATTGGACACTTTTCCTCATTCTCCTCTGTAGGGGACATCCGAGAGAGGTGATCGGCCACAATATTTTCACACCCTCTTTCGTCACGAATTTCCACATCAAACTCTTGAAGGAGTAAGATCCATCTCAATAGTCTTGGCTTAGAGTCTTGCTTAGCAAATAAACACTTTAAAGCAGCATGGTCAGTATAAACAATGACTCTAGAACCCAACAGATATTGCCTGAATTTATCGAAGGCATAGACCACCGATAGCAACTCCTTCTCGGTAGTCGCATAGTTCATCTGTGCAGGGTTCAAAACCTGAGTAGCATAATATATGACATGCAACAGTTTATCTCTACGTTGCCCAAGAACTGCTCCCACTGCAATGTCACTCGCATCACACATGATCTCAAAAGGTAGAGACCAATCTAGGGCAATGACAATTGGTGCCGTCACCAATTTATTTTTTATAGTTTCAAATGCAACGAAACACTCTTTATCAAAAATGAAAGCCTTGTCCTTAACCAACCAGGTAATTAAAGGTTTAGCTATTTTAGAAAAGTCTCTTATGAACCTGCGGTAGAAACCCGCATGCCTTAAGAAACTCCTTATACCTTTTTCGTTTATAGGAGGGGGTAGCTTTGCTATTACCTCGATCTTGGCTTGGTCCACTTCTATTCCTTTGTGGGAAATTTTGTGACCCAAGACTATGCCTTCTCGCACCATGAAGTGGCACTTCTCCTAGTTGAGAATCAAGTTAATCTGTTGGCATCTTTCTAAGACAAGGGAAAGGTTAGTCAAACAATTATCAAAAGAGAAACCAAATAACGAAAGTCATCCATGAAGACCTCCATATGTTATTCGAGCATATAAGCAAAAATGGAAGTCATGCATCTTTGAAATGTGGCTGGTGCATTACATAACCCGAATGGCATTCTTCTGTAAGCAAAAATACCATATGGGCAAGTAAAAGTTGTCTTCTCTTGACCTTCTGGTGCAACCGCTATCTGATTATATCCAGAGTAGCCATCAAGGAAACAATAGTAGTCATGACCAGCCAACCTTTCCAAAATCTGATCGATGAATGGTAAAGGAAAGTGATCCTTTCTTTTCGCCAAATTCAACCTTCTATAGTCGATGGAAACACGCCACCCCGTGACTGCCCTTGTAGGGAGCAACTCATTTTTCTCATTCTTTATCATGGTAGTTCCTCCTTTCTTTGGAACCACATGAACAGGACTCACCCAAGAGCTATCAGATATGGGATAAATTAACCCAGCATCTAATAGTTTAACAACCTTTTTCCTAACCACTTCCTTCATTGCGGGATTTAGTCTTCTTTGGGGTTGCACCACTGGTTTATGGCCATCCTCCATGAGAATTTTATGCATACATACCGTAGGGCTAATCCCCTTCAAGTCTTCTATCGCCCATCCCATTGCACTTTTGTGCTTCTTCAGAACCTTGACTAGCTTGTCTTCTTGGGAAACTTCTAGATTAGAGCTTATAATAGTCGGGCATCTCCTTTCAGAATCTAGAAAAACGTACTTGATATTTTCAGGCAGTTGTTTCAGCTCAAATACTTTCTTGGTCTCATCTTTCTTTTCCTCAAGCTGAGGTTCCCTCAAGTTTTCCCATCGGAATGATCGGGATCCCTTAAAGGTTGGTTGTGTTTCCATCATAGCTAACACTTCCCTCTCCTTTTCATCAGCTTCTTGAGTGTCTTTAGAAATTGATAGACTTGGAACTCTCTCCAAGGGCAATTTTGGTTCACCTAAAGGTTTTTCTTGCAGAACCACTTGATCAATCACCTCTATGTGTTGACTGGTGGCCACATCATCTTTGTATCCCATGGTGTTACGCACATCAATTTTCAACTCTTCATCGTAAACTTTTAGAGTCATGGTGCCCTCTTCTATATCTATCAAACATCTTCTTGTCTCTAAAAATGGTCTACCAAGAATGAGCGGTATCTCTTCATCTTCCGACATTTCTAGGATGACAAAGTCCACCGAAAATAAAACTTATCAATCTTCACAAGAACATCTTCCACTACTCCATAGGGTCTCTTCATCGAGTGGTCAGCAAATTTAACTGTCATTCTGGTATCTTTCACTTTTCCTATCTCCAACCTCTTGTAAATGGATAACGGCATGAGACTCACACTTGCCCTGAAGTCTATAAGGGCCTTTTTGAAAGATCTATCCCCGATAGTGCAAGGGATAGTTACCGAGCCTCGATCTTTCTGCTTCATTGGAAACTTCATACCCTGCAAAATTGCACTACAAGTTTCGCTTAGTACAATAGGGTCAGTGGCGGTGCTCCTCTTTTTTGAAATAATATCCTTCATAAATTTGGCATAAGTGGGCATTTGTTCATGTGCCTCCAAGAACAGAATGTTAATCTCAAGCTTTTTGAACATCTCCAAGAATTTCTCGAAGTTCTTCTCATGTTGCTCTTTCTTCTTATTTCTTGTGGGGAAAGGGAGTTTGACAACCGACTTTGATTCACTAACTTTTTCTTTAACCATCAGTTTAGGCACTACCACCTCTTCACTCACAACCTCATTTTCTTTTATTTCCAACTCAACTTCAAGCAATTGGTGTTCTTGGTCATCATATTTCTTAGGGACTTCTTTCGATTTACCACTCCTTGTGGTTACGACACTCACATTGTTATGCTCTCATGGATTTGTAACTGTAGTACTCGGTAATGCACCCGGTGTTTGAGAACCCGCGAGTTGTTGAGCAATCTGACTCATTTTCACTTCTAGATTTTTTATCGAAGCACCAGTGTTTCTTAGATTACTTCTAGTCACCTCATGAAATTGGGAGCTTTGAGCCGCCATTTTTTCAATGGCAATTTCCCAATCTGCTTTCCTTGGTGCCTGTTGTTGAAATTGTTGTTGGGGTTGGTGAAACTGATGCTGGTATGGTTGTTGTTGTTGTGGTCGATATTGTTGTTGTGGTTGGCTTTGATATTGATTGGGCGCTTGCTTTTGCACATTTCCTTGCTGGTCCTTCCAGGAGAAATTTGGATGATTTTTCCATCCAGGATTATATGTATTGGAGTAAGGGTTGTTCTGCTTCAGAAAATTAATCTCTTCTACCTGTTGTGTAGTTGCCACACAATGCATGGCGAAGTGAGCCCCCCCCCCCCTACAGATTTTACAACTAACCGCTTGAATAGGTTGAACCGGTTGAACTTGTGCCACCGTTTGAGTGTCAAGAGCCATTTTCTTGATTCTTCGCTCTACTTCAGTTGTTATTTGGTCTTCCATCTTCATAACTTGATTTGCTAGCTTGAGATCAATGATACCTTCAGGTTGACTCACACTGTGGTCATAGAGCTCCATATGCTCATTTGCTGCAATGGCTTCGATGATTTTCTTTATTCCAGTGGCTATTGTAAAATTTGTCGAGCTACCGACATCCGTGTCTATGAGTTGCTTAGTCTTCATTCGAAGGCCATTCATAAAATTTTGCATCTGTTCAGTTGCATCCATGTTATGAGTAGGACATGCAACCAACAATCGCTTGAACCTCTTGTAAGCGTCTCCAAGTGACTCTCCTTCCTTCTGTTTGAAATTGACAATATCATATCTCTTACGGATATACACAGAAGCAGGGAAGTACTCATTCAAAAATGTTGTCTCCATTTGTTTCCAAGCTGTAATGCTTCCCGCGAGTAAAGAGTAAAACCATTCTTCGGCATCTTCCGATAGAGTAAACGGAAACATCACCAACTTTTTAGCTTCCTCTAAGTGTCCCTCAATTTTCAACGATGTCGTCATGGTCATAAGTCTTTGTAAATGCTTGTTGGCATCTTCATTGATTTTTCCGGAAAACGGTCTCCTTTCGAGTTGACGAATCGTTGAAGGGTGTAGCTGAAAATGATCAACATTCACCGATTGGTTTACAATTGTTAACCTTCCAGTCGGAGCATTTGCACATCCATAGTCACCCAGAAGTCTTTCCATGGGAGGTAGAGCTTCAGCCATCATTTCAGATACGGTTTCGGAGTCTTCCGAACAAACTGAAACAACTTCTTCTTTTTCAAACCCGGAAACAATGGGGTTGCTTCTGATAGTTCCAGTCTAGCTGTTCGGCGTCTTGCGCGCAATAATCTTTCTGGTTCTGTGTTAAAAAGAAATTCAGCTGAGGCCTTACCTCGCATACAAAGATTAGACAATTATTAGAATTTATAAAAAGAAACAATAGTACAGAGAAATAAAATTTTGGTAGCAGAGCAACAAAATTTCAATTGAATTATTATTCAACTTATACTTTGGCAGTCCCCGACAACGGCGCCAAAAACTTGATCGGTAAAATAGCAAGTGTACTATTAGCACCAATGTAGTAATAAAATGGGAGTTCTCCCGAGTATCGATATCGAGGACTGCGTAATAAGTACAAACCTTTACAATAATTCCATTGAACAAAAGATCATATGGGGGTTTTTGATTGTTTTCAAAATGATAAGAACGAGAATAAATTACACAAAGCGTATAAAAAGTTGTTAAACGATATGAGAAAGCATGCTAAGGCAAGATGTGTGAATTGCTTTGTACTACACTACCTCCAAATTATATAACATCTACGTAGCAATTATTCACAGCCGATCTTCAAGAATTGTTTTCTCTAATTCCTTAGCCGGAAACCATTAACAGTCAATTTCAATCCTAATTCCTTAGCTATTCAAAATGACGTTACGAAATATGCAATTGATCAAGAATGTACGGCTACTACGGTTTGATCCTTATTCCTAAGCGATTAAATCGAAGTATTATTATACAACAAGCGATACGGTGGTTTGTCCGACCTAATCCTTAACCATAGATCAAAATTCCATTTGTCCGATAAAATAAAGCATTAAGAACGTTGTATAATAGTTTGAATGAATAAAGAGTTGATGATCATAAAAACATAGAAATAGTGTTCATACAATAGCAATTCAGGGACACCCCCTAGCATTGGGGGTTTAGCTTCTCATAATATTCAAAGGTAGTAAATTACAAAATAGAGACATTACAATTCGTTGGTGATGAAGGTTGATCTTCAATCTCTTCCGATCTTGAAAATCTCTTCTTCTTCAAACACCTTGAAAGCTCTCTTCTTCTTTCTGTCTATTCCTTGTACGATCCAAAATTCCCTTTTCTCTTCTCCAAAATGCAGACTAAATAGTTCCCAATCAACTAAAAACATCGTGAAATACCAAGACTGTCCTCCGGACTTACACAGAGAACAAAACAATAAAAATCAACAAACGGGGCGAATTGGACAACACGGGCCGTGTCAGATGACACGGGCGCCCATTTTGGCTCTCTGTCAACTCAATCCCTTCATTCCTTGCTGGCACGGGCACCCGTGTCAGCCCCCTGTTTTCTTGCTTCCTTGATCTCCACTCTGCACAGGATGACACGGGCCGTGTCAGCTGACACGGACACCCGTGTCAGCCCCCTGTTTTTGCCTTATCTCGCTTTGCACGATGTCCTGGACTTCCATTCTTCCGTTACACATCTTTCGGGCTTATTGTTAGACTTGGAAACCAAATAGAACTACCACGGAAACACATTAAATGCGACAAAAAGAGATGAACCACTAATACAACATAAAACAAGCAGGAGTTTATAAAATGCAATAAAACATAAGAAATCAACTAAAAGAAAGAATAAAGTGTTACTGATTCTTGAAGATTCATGCTGGATAGATAATGAAAACTAAGTGAGAATGGTGACCGATCACGCATGCTACGGCAGTAATCAAGGTCGGCAAACGGAGTCTCTAACGGCTCAAGCGTAGACAACTTTGTGCCTAGGTTTAAAGAAAGGGCTATTGATGTGATTATCCCTCCGACATAAATAGGACCTCCAGTACAAACATAGGTGGACTAGAAGTGTGTGAGTAGGAATGATGTCGGGTTAACTTTTATTCTAGACAATGCATAATAAATAAGAAAAAGGTCTTTAGAATTCACGTTGTTGGTATTCTCTCGACCAAAAATAGTCATGGCTAAAATACGGTGCAAATACCAAATGGTCGGGTTTTGAATAGCTATAGCTTTTAGGCCTTCACAGTAAGTGGTGGTGTTTCCCGGTAGTTGTTGCCAAAAGTCGAGAGAGATGGATTCTTAATCGCTCCCTAAAGGGTGTTGGCATGCAAAATCTTCCCCATGAGGGAACAAGAGCTCAAGAACTCATAGGTAAGTCGGATAAATGTAGGACTAGTTTAAGTAAGAAAATGATACATACTTAGGTTGTTAAGCATCCAATGGACACTGTCAGATAAACCCAAATCGCAAAGAGAAGCATTGTCGGGGTACCGTGTTGCTAAGACGTCCCTCTTAAAGAGCTTGTGGTATCTACTCCTCTGATTTTCTCCATCAATTCCCTCTGCGAAAACAATCCCCATGTAGTCCACATTTCCCCTTGGTCGAACAGCTCTTGGAAGCATTTTGAATGAATGAAAAAGAAGGAATGGGAAGATAAGGTTATGTGATTTGAGAAGAAAAGAGTGAATGGAAGGGATAATGAAGTTGGAAAATGAGTGGTTATGAATTTATAATGATTGGGAGGAAGTGGAGTGGTTGGAAGTTGGAGGGTTTTAGTTAATATTGTATAGAGTAGGAAGTTGAAGGGTTTTAATTGAAAGGGGTTTGAAAAATGCGCAGGAGGGAGAAGAAAAGGAGGAAAATGTTTTGTTTTCCTGATATGACGAATTCCATTAGGCATATGGCGAACTCCATCTTCCAAAAATACTAGGACTTTTAAATTCGAAACGAATGGCGAGCGCCATTAGCTAAATGGCGAACGTCATTAACCTAAAATTCGTAATTTTGGTAGTTTCTAAAGATTAAAGTTGGTAAATCGTATTGAGGCTATATAGCAGTGAATTAAAAGACATGAAATTTGTAAGGAAGGACATAATAAGCGATAAAATAAAATAACTGAAATGCAAACTATATTCATTAAACATAGCAGTAACATAAGTTCATTTCAATATATTGAGTGATAAGTAGGCAAACAATGAAAAATAACAACAAAGGAAAAAAATATCGATGACAATTAAAATACTAAACTAAAAAATACAAAAACTCTAGTATAATTAGTTAATACTAGCTATCACTTCGGTCCACGAGAATGCTCCAGGGAATGAATATGCTGGAAGACCTGATCGAACTGTTCTTTAATGACATCCATAAAGCCTAGGATATCCACTTGGAGAGAATCCACTTATCCTCTGATGAAATTGACTTCAGATTGCAGAGTATGTATAGCAGTGCCAAAATCAACTAGAGGAACGACATGATATGCACCAGAAGCGTGTGAATCAGCATCAGGAAAGAAGGTTTATGGGATCTCATAATGTTGAGGGTTGTAAGGTGGTGTAGGAAACTCACTTTGGCCCTCTAAGTTGTAGAACCAATTAGCTCGGTTGTGGATGTTGGTTTTCTCATGGTCCGACAGTGTAAAATTCCTGACTACTTCGTGATCAATTAGCAGCTCAAACTCCGTTGGTCCTAAATTGGCAATGATGCCACATTTGAAACAAAAGTTCAAGTGCATAGGGAGGATACCATTAAAAGCATATAAAGGGTTAAGCGGATATCTCAAGCCTATAGCGTCAACAATCATGGTTATTAAACCACCAATGATGATAGGACCGTGTGTTTCTCGGGTGATCTTGGCTAGGTTTGCTAACATAAAGGTAGTCGCATTTACTGGTCTCCCTTGGGAGGCCCAATATAGGATAAATAATTCGTCCTTAGAAACAACGGTGATGTTCTCTTCCTTACCGAACAGGGTATGAGCCAGGATCTTATGAAAGTACCAGAGAGCAGGGTTATGGATATTCTTGGAAAACATGGTGTGAGGTTCAGGGTGATAAATTCCGGTTATGTTTCCCCAAAAATAGTCATGGTCTAGGTCTGTGAAGGCATCATCAGGGGTAATGGTATAAGTATCTGTGCCACTAGGAAATCCTAATAACTCAGCCATCTCATGGTGGGTGAAACGGTACTTGGTTCCGAACAACCTAAATATAACCAAGCCTCTACCAAATCCTATTCCTCTATTAAGGTCATAATAGAGGGAACTCAGAAATTCAAGGGTGAGCCTACAGTATTGGCTATACCTCTTCCTCACAGCAAAAGTTTCCCATCCTACTTGGTTCAGAAGGTACATAACACTGTCTCTCAGTCCTAAGGTGGTCAGGGTCAGTCCATCTGGATAAATAGAAAGTGCCATCCCCCTCTGTGCTAACATGTCAAAGTGGCGCCTCTGATTTTCATTCCTAAATACAACCTCCATATCGTCAACGTGCTCCATATTTCAAAGTTAGTGATAAGTTATCCTAAGTTATGTTAGCCTGAAAGTAGAAAAAAAGGTTATACTATTAGTAAAAAGGTATCACATGTTAGTATTAGAATAGGTAGTAATAATAGTAATAGTAATACTAATAATAGAAAAGACAAAAAAAAATAATAACAAACATGGGATAAAAATAATAAAAATGAAAACAAACAAAAAAGAAAATAAAATGATTAAAGGTCGTGGGTTTCCTTCCACGCAGCGCTTCGTTTAATGTCGGGAGCTCGACATCGATTGGGACGGTGCTAACCTTTTGAAAGAGCGGGTAGTTCTTCTAATTTATAGCTCATTATAAAATCCTTATTTTCTACATTGTGGTAGTGCTCAAGTTGCTGCCCATTTACAACGAATGGTTCGTTGGTTTTACCTCTGATTTCCACAACTCCACTTTGGAAAGCTCTCGTGACCTCAAAAGGGTCTGACCATCTAGAATGAAGCTTGCCTGGAAATAGTTTAAGTAGATAATTAAAGAGAAAGACTACGTCACCCTCCTTGAATTCTCTCCTTGTAATTCGTTTGTCATGCCACTGTTTGGTTCTTTCCTTATAAATTCGGGCATTCTCGTAGGCATCTAGTCTAAGTTCTTCTAGTTATGGATATCCAAAATACGTTTCTTGCCTGCAGTTGTGTAATTCATGTTAAGGGTCTTAATGGACCAATAAGCTTTATGCTCGAGTGTCGCATCGCGCGAAAAACCGGCGGGAAAGAAGAAACAACAGAGCCGCCACCGTGCGTTATTTATCCCAAAAGAGGGAAAGGAAACGCTCAGAGTAAACCTGGGAAAGAACATGGTCTCGCGACCAAAGAGAATGGGTTCGGGAGTCGGTTATGCGAAGGGAAGGTATTAGCACCCCTACGCATCCGTAGTACTCTACGGGATCCACGCACACTAGAAAGGAAAATTGGTTGCTAAACACTGCTCAAATATTCACACACACTGGCTGAAAGAAACGAAAGAGACTGACTGAAACTGGACTCGGCAGGATGTCGCATCCTGGGCCTACTTAGTCTATCAGGCATAGACATCAGAGTCAAAGTAGTTCGGACTGGGGAAACAACACATGCTCGCTAGGATGTCGCATCCTATGCATACGTATCTTCTCGGACGAGAGAAGAATCAGAGCATTCGTAGCTCGGCTGACACGTGCTAAATAACTAAACAAAGGCAAAGGCAAACATGGAGCCCGACTGCCAATCACTGGACTTATGTCAGCATCCGAACCAAAACACACACAAGAAGGCAAACATGGAGCCTGAATGCCAATTGCTGGACTTACATCAGCATCCGAACCAAAACCCACACAAGAAGGCAAACGTGGAGCCTGAATGCCAATTGCTGGACTTACATCAGCATCCGAACCAAAACACAACAAGTTAATAGGGAGTCGGGGACTCAGCCTATAACTGTCAAACACACACAAACAGACAGACAGCAAATGCTAAGGAGTCACAGACTCGAGCCTAGCAAAGGTCAGACAACAC
Organism: Lathyrus oleraceus; assembly: GCF_024323335.1. Taxonomy (NCBI): domain Eukaryota; kingdom Viridiplantae; phylum Streptophyta; class Magnoliopsida; order Fabales; family Fabaceae; genus Lathyrus; species Lathyrus oleraceus. Next base: position 192,910,610 of record NC_066584.1, on the reverse strand, counting down.
ACACAAAAGAAAGAAAAGGCGCCCGGAGAGATCAGCTCAATCTCCTGCCTACATACTTCATCTGGTGTGAAGATCAGGGCGATGTAGTTCCCCTACGCAGGGACAAGGATCTAGCCTAACCAGATAACAGAGGGAGACACAACTCTAGGGAGACTACGACTCGAGCCTAGATGTTGTCATGCAAAATCAACCCTAAGTTATGGTTTCTAGCTAAATGGCACAAGGGCCAACCTATCCTAAGTATGGCTCACACAGGAAGCAAGCCACACACACTTAACTTGCACAGGAAGCAAGCCAAGCAAAACCTAACTTGCACAGGAAGCAAGTCTAAACTAATCCTAACTTGCACAGGAAGCAAGTCAAACTATCCTAACTTGCACAGGAAGCAAGTCAAACTATCCTAACTTGCACAGGAAGCAAGTCAAACTATCCTAACTTGCACAGGAAGCAAGTCAAACAATCCTACAAGCACAGATAGCACACGCTATACACAAACAAGTGGCTCAAACAAGGGTTAGGTTTTAGTCAAGGGGTCATATCAACCTCAACAAACAAACCTCTGGAACTGGGTGAATGTTGCTCTTAACCTTGCCATTGAGGGGCTAAGGTGAAGCAGATGAAAGGATGAAGTGAGGATGAGACCTCACAGCTCTTATCCCTGTCCTGGGAGAGCTCAAGACAAGAATGTGTGGGTTCAGAAAGTGGGAACCCTTCTACACATTAAAACTGACTCAACTGTACAATTGTACAAGATCTTGGGTTTGTATCTGCAATGCATCAACACCGTGGTGTGAGCAAGGCAGATGACACACTGAATAGTGGGGGATAGATTGCATATCCCTACCTTCCACCAATTGCCTCTTCACTTAGGAGGGCTTTGACTCTATGCAAGGACAAAGTTAAACATCCACAAACATTGCCTCTTAAGGAGGGCTTCAGACAGTTGCCTGGCCAAGTAACAGGCCAGGTCTTCCAGACTACATGAAGTAAAAGAGACATACCTCAATGCAAATTGCTTATACAAGCAAAGCAAAGCAAAAAGTTCACAAGGAACTAAGCAACTAAAGCACCTGAAACAGTCAAGCAAATGTTAGTATGCAACCTCAAACAAAACAAACAGAAGCAGACACCAGCAGTTAATTGGAGGCACATGGATGTGCAAGGCACAAGGCTTAGGGCATGTGAGCCAAGCCACCTACAAAACAAAGAGGTTAGACAATGATACTTGAGTAAACTCAATCAAAAGAATTGGTCTTAATGGCCATTTGATGGTCAACCTGAAATCACAAGCTCAAAGGTGAGTAACAGGACCACTAGGGCAAGCCTAGGGTCAAAAATGAATGAGAAAGTCCAAACAGCAAGGGGTAAGTATCCAAAATCATGTTCAAACAATTAGGAAACAAAACCAATTGGGTTCACACTCATATCAATCACTATCATCATTTCATGAACCATTTAGGTCAAAACATGGCAAACAGAAGCTCATAGAAGTCAACAGCAAGACTTGCACCAAAAGCAATCTAAACATTTTCCAAAAATCATCAAATAAATCATGATCAAACCTAACACATAGCATGGTAAGCATGTCAAATTTCATCCCATTTGGGCAAGTGGAAGGCAGTCAATGAAAATCAGAAAGTCAAAACCAATTTGAACATGCTCAATGAAGTCAACCAAACATGCATCAACTTAGAAAAATCATAAGTCAAGAATGGTGTATGATAAATGAATGGGATCAAAACCATGGCAAAGATGAGAATGTCTAGTTATCTCATGTAAAATTTCATGTCCATCCAATAAAGTATGAGAATTTCACAAATGAAATGGGAACATGTGTCACACAAAGTCAACATTTGACTAGGCAGGGAGGAAAAATCTCAAACAAATGGAAAATAGTTCAATTAAATCCAAGAAAATTCACAAGTGAACTAGACATACAAGAGTAGGTTCATGCAAAATTTGGGGTCATTTGGATGTAAGGAAGCATGGTAATGAAAATCATGAAGTTGGACATCAATGGTGTGACACAAGTTGTCACACCCTAATTCAAAAAATCATATCTCACAAACCACAAATGATAAATTCACAAACTTTATACCAAAATCACCATGAGTGTGTCTAGTTTAAGCACAAAAAACTTGAGAGCCATTGGATACATTCTCATCATTTCACAATTGATTTGGCAAAGTGTACAAAATTTGGTCACATGACACAACCCCTAAGGCCATTTAAAAACCACTCATCCAAAAATTCTGGAAAAAATATGATAAAAACGTAGAGATCATGATGAACACAACACAAAAAATCCCATTGAATTTGGATCAAAAATGAGCAAGTTATGAATTTTGGAAGATTGGTAATCAAAGTGAAGAAATTAATTGAATTTATATTGAGAAAATGGCATTTTTGTAATTCTCTGATTCACTTAACCAAACACAGTCGTTTTGGGCACTAAATGAAATGTTTTCATTGGTTGGTGAGTGAAAAGCCAGGCCACACGAAAATGGGAAGAAAGCTGGGAAAATTGGGATTAGGGTTTGTGTTCAAAAATCATAATTTCACAATCTTGCCCAAAAATTAAAATTGGGTACATGGAAATGATCAGCAAGCAATGGCAAACAAGAATCTATCACCCTTTTTCATTGAAAACTCGTGTGTATCATGAATCGAGCACAAACACATTTCCACATTAAACTTGTTTTCAAAATATCTTCATGAACACACAAACATTTCAAAAAATAAACACATCATGATAACCAGCATGGAAAGGCCTATTCAAAGCATGTGTCAATTTTAAAAATGGTGGAAGTTGAAAACTTACCAATTTGGAGGAGCAGTTGTGTTGCTGGTGCCTTTTGATGAATTTGAAGTGAAACAGTTGTACCCTAGGGTCCTAGATGATGAATGATGAAAGTTGTTTGTGTAGATTGAAATAGTCTCAAACTTGGATTGCCATGGAAGTCACTTTTTCAAAACAATGCAAGAACCAATGCTTCCAAGTGTGAAAAATGTGATTGTAATGCTCATGATGTTGCCTTGATGATGAACCAACCAAACAAAGTCAAAGTGTTTGAAGTTTGTGGACTGATAAATGAAAAAGTGCAAGAAGAGGTTTTTGTTTGAATGAATGAGGTCTGTTAGCCTACTATGTCATGTTGGTGTTGTCTAGTGATGCTTGGCCATGGCAAGAAAAATGAGGGAAAGGCATACTTTTTCTGTGGTGTTTGACAGGATTTTTAGAAGAAAATGCCAAGGGTGTTTGCTGCAGGATATTGACTTTTTGATGCTGCAGGATTTTGACAGTGTGGCTCCTTTTTACTGTTTGGCCAAAAGGTTTGTGGCTTGTTGGCTATGTTGGCAGAGTTTGGAATTGATGAAGAATAGAGATGACAAAACTGCCATGGTTGGCAAGGCAGTGTTTAGAGTTGGGCAGGATTTTTGAAATTTGGCCAAAGCAAGGCAAGGTCCATTTTGAAGGAGGTTGTGGTGAGTGAGTTAAATCAGTGTTGCAAGGTTTTATACTCTTGTGCTTTTGACAGCCAAGATGAAATGCCAAGCCAGGGTGAGGTTTGAGAGGAGTGTATTTATAGGACTTGGTTCTTCTGTTTGGACAGGTGATGCTAAGTGCCAAGGCTGAGAGTGGAGATGTATGAATGAGATTGGTTTGGAAAGGATGAGAAGGCAAGTGTTTGGCCTGTTACTGGTCTTGGACAGAAAGTTTGAGGTCTGAGAGAGTGTAAAGATCTTTGGCTGGGCTGTTGGTTCTGTTAGGTTGGTTTGAGGCAAAGCCAAGCATTCTCTCTTTTGAGTCTTGGACAGGATTTTTGAAATGCAAAAAGGTGAGTTTGAATGAATGAAGCTCTATATTTCTGTCTGCTGTGCTGCTGCTATGTGTTTTCTCATGACAGGAAAATCCTCTTTCCAAAACCTGCTATTGGCTGTTGTTTTTGGTGGCAAGGCAAGGTTGGGTTTGGTTTGGAGCTTTTCATGGCAGGGTTTTGAGATACAGAACAAGGGCTCAGGCAACTTTGGTTTTGGGTAGGTTCTTTGGAATTTGGCCAAGTGAAGTGGTTAGAACAAATGAGGTTTGTTGGTTGCCAAGCAAGGTTGGACTTGGAGCTTTTGTTTTGGACAGAAGATCTCAAATGCAAAATAGCAAGGTTCCTTTTGAATGGATCTGAGCAGAATCCATTTTGATCATGCCAAAGTGAGTGAGTTGGTTTTTTTGAATGAGCTTCTTTCTATCTTGGCCCAAAAATCTTGTGATGCCCCCTTGCTGTTACTGCTACCACCAGTGCCCAACAATATGCCCTGCTGTTAAGTTGCTTCTCTTGCTGTTACTGCCAATAGTTGTCTAGTAACAGGAAGAATGCCAAAAATGCAATGGCCAGGCCAGAGAGTCCCCCTTGTGCATCAGTGAGTTCTCTTTTTTTAAAAATGAGAATCCCCCCTTTTGATTTGCCTTGGCCAAATTGTTTTTCGTGTCATGCCCATGCTGCTACCCGTCACAGCACATTAAGGCCTTGGTCTGCTATGAGCAGTACCAGGCATGGCAAGGCCCATGCTTTTGGGTGCTTTTGACAGCTCTTTTGGAAAAAGAAAGGCCAAAGTGTTTTTTAGCTTCCCTCAATTTCTGTTGGTCTTGCTGCTAGTAGTGTATCCAAACAATGACAGAAAAAATGCTGTACCATTGCCACTAGGTCTGCTGTTGTAAGTACAAGGTATGGTTCAACAATTGGATGTTTGAAACAATGTCCTTTTGCCCATGTTCAAGTAAACTAGTAAGGCCATATGTACTATTGGAGTATGGCTGCACAATGAGGCTCACCATGACAGAAAAAATGGTCAAAAATGCTGCATAATGATGCTGGTACAAGGCATGGTTGGGGAAAGCATGGACAAGCATGGTGCATTTGTACCTTTCTTACAATTCAAGTAACCAAGTATAGATTCACATGTGCTGCATAATTTGACTTTGCAAACACACTTAAAATGATATTTATGAGCTGTCCCAATTGGCCAAATGCTGAAAAAATGTTTGAGTCAAAAAGTCAACTCTTGGTCAAACTTACATTTAAATGAAAAAGGTCAAAATATGCCATTTTGATTGGTGAAGTTTTGGCTCATGAAATTTATATTTTTGGAAAGAGGGGATCAAATGTGACTTGTAGGAATAAACCCCACCAAAATTGGCCAAACGGTTTGGGAGATATGGCCCTTTGAAGTTCAAGATTTTCTGAAATCGATTCGATCATAACTTGCCGACCACACATGGGAATTGAGAGTTCTAGGACTTTTTGGAAATGGGAGAACAAGATCTTCAACTTTCATGTTGGGCAAAAATTCATTTGAGGCTTGTATCACAATGTAAGTTTGAGGATCAAGACTTTCCATTTATGGCAGGTTTCAGTTACAGGCCCAGTTTCCATTTTGGGAAATTCATGATCTGGCTTCGAATTCTTCCATGATGGTGTTTGGCATGATATATGATGACTATTTGGACATGAATGAACTCTCACAAACCAATTCCAATCATCAAATTACTGATTAAATGGACAGTTGACCAACAGTTGACTTTTAGGGTTTCTGATTGATTGTGCATTGACTGATGACTTCAAAACCCTAATTCCTTGAGAACTTGACTTCAAATGATGTCCCAAGTTGTATGAACTCTTGATTATTGACCATGGTGCCCAAATTCCACAAGAATGACCACCATCCACTGCTTTGACTGACAGTTGACCTTTTTTAGGGTTTTTGACTGTCTAGGCATGAACTGCTGACCTCTGAGCCCTCAATCCTTGACCAAAATACTTCAAATAGACCTCCAAGCCATGTGAAATTGTTGGACAATCCCCAAGGCCTTGGTTCAATGAAAAATTCCTTTGCTTGCTTGGTTGACTGACCAGGAGATTAGTTTGACCTAATTTCTGATTGCTTGCTCTTGAGGCAACTGGGGGACAATGCAAATGTTATAGAAATGGACCATGATATGTTATGATTTAATATGAAATTGTATGCATAATGATAGGTGCAAATTTGAGGTGCTACAGCTGCCCCTATTCAATCAGCTGGGAACCCGAACGGATGATAGCAACGGCTGTCAGACTTTCAGGGTAAACAGGGATTGAATACCAAAGAACCATAGAATTTGCACAGACTGGATATGATACAAGAAGAACCACGTCATTTACCGATGACAAAACTGTATGACAGATTCAGAAAAAGTAAAACCATTTACCGATGGTTAGAAACTGGAAACTTGATATTTACCGATATCAACTTCAGCACGACCATTTACCGATGGCTGCTGGGGAGAACAAACTTCTGAAAAACAAAACCATTTACCGATGGTTAAAATTGGAAACTTTGATATTTACCGATATCAACTTCAGCACAGCCATTTACCGATGGTGGCTTCAAAGAAACCTGACATTTACCGATGTCAACCCTAGCAAGACCATTTACCGATGGCATGCTGCAACTGGGAATTCGATATTTACCGATATCGAAGAAAACTGGGCCATTTACCGATGGCGTCTCCACTCGGGGAGGAACAAACTCTTCGTGGTGATACCAGACAAGACGTTTACCGACGACTTCTGGGGATTTTGATTTTATTGACCAGACATTTACCGATGACTGGAATGAGACTCGATGTTTACCGACATCGAAAGATGATGTTTACCGACATCAAAAAAAATGACCAGACATTTACCGATGACTGGGATGAGAAATTAACTAGGGAAAACAAATATTTGCAACTGAAAACCAGGTAGGACATTTACAGATGACTCTACTGGGGATTTCTAACTGGGGGTTATCAGACATTTACCGATGACTGAGGGAAAGACTCGATGTTTACTGACATCGAAGGATGATGTTTACCGACATCAAAAAAATGACCAGACATTTACCGATGACTGGGTGAGACTCGATGTTTACCGACATCGAAAAATGACCAGACATTTACCGATGACTGGGGAGAAAAACCTGATGTTTACAGACACCGAAACAATGGCGTTTACCGACACCAAAAATGATGACCAGACATTTACTGATGACTGGATAAAAATATCCGATGTTTACAGACACCGAAACAATGGTGTTTACCGACACCAAACGAATAAGCACACGCGGGTGCTGGCATGACACTTACTGGTATCACAAGAACGACATCTGAGATATGTCAAGGCAAGGTTGACCACTTGCTAGGGGTCTCACTGGGGAGAAACAAACTTTCTGTCACCATCGGGTGAGGAAATAAACCTCTGTCACCATCGGGTGAGGAAATAAACCTCTGTCACCATCGGGTGAGGAAATAAACCTCTGTGGGGAATAAACAATTCTGAATGCTGTCAAGAGCAACTGTAGCAGTCTTGCTGCGCTGATGTTGAATGAAATGATCCGCCTCTGCCGGGGATACGGTCTGGTGAAGTTAACACATGAGTGCATATGTTTGAATTTCTCTATGGCGTAATGCTCCATATTGAATGGGAATGCTACGCAATTTTTGAGGATGCAATGATTACTACATGAAAAAATGCAAATGATCCCTGGCTAGGGAACCGAAATGATCAGATACTCTGACTCTGTGGGGAGACTCCTCTTGGGGAAATACTCTGCGGGGAACTCTGCTTGAGGAATGGTAAAGTGACTTCACACTCATGTTTGAAGAACAGTACTGCTGCTGGGAAAAGATAAACTCCGCTGGGGATATTCTTCAGTCCACAGGTAGGATAAATGCTGGAGATAAATTTCAATGAACCTGCCTCACTCGGGGAGGAAATGGCAAATACAGGCCTGCTGGGGATAGGCAATCCTCAGATCTGTTGGAGAATAGAAGGCACTATCCACAGACGTCTCTGCAGGGGAACATAGCTCTGGTAGCTTCCAAACTTGCTTGGGGAAAATATCTGCTGAGGAAACGTCCTCACAGATGCCAACCTGAAAAACAGCACAACAAAATGCCCCCAGGGGATACATGGACAAGATACGCTCAAGTGTCCTCAACATTCAAAATGATTTTCAAATGTTTTGTCTTTCTGCACATTGTTGTGTAGCCTTCATGTTTTTTATATGCAATGCTTATCAAAAATTCGGACATTTTGCAAACAAAACAGTAAAAATAAAAACGAAAGAGCTATTTATCTGAATAACGACTTTTATTGATTGAAAATGTGCCTGAAGAGGCAAATACATCGGGAAGCAATTCCTAGAAAGAGGTAATTGCGCACAAAAAAGGAAGAAAATCTATCCTAATGGCAATGTGAACACGGCATCCACTATTTCCCAATTCTGTTATAACTCATAGATCATCAGTTTTCCTCCCAACTCCTTGCTTTCTGAGAAGAATGACTGGACAGATCACATCTTTCGAGATGGCAGATGATAAAGCTTGATGAAGTACAAACAATTCAGACTGTAGTTTTCGCTTTAATCCCTAATTTTTGCCTGGATCGCCCTTTCGGGTTTTCAATCCACCGGGATACCCATTTTTGCCTAAGCCGCCCTTGCGGGTTTTCGACTTACCGGGTGTACAAATTCTTTTCCTTTTATCCCTAATTTTTGCCCGAACCTTTTTTCTGTTTTTTGGTTCGACGGGATGCCCATTTTTTGCCTGGACCTTTTTTCTTTTTGTCCAGCGGGTCAATTTATGCGAAGTATTTTTTGACTACATCTGAGTTGACAGGAGACGGAAAATCTTCACTATCCATAGTTGTAAGCATCAAGGCTCCACCGGAGAAGACCTTCTTCACAACATACGGACCTTCATAATTAGGAGTCCACTTGCCCCTGTTATCTGTACCGGGAGGGAGGATCCTCTTCAAAACTAGATCACCAGTTTGAAATGTCCGAGGACGCACTTTCTGATCAAAGGCTCGCTTCATCCTTCTCTGATACAACTGTCCATGGCATACAGCTGCTAACCGTCTTTCTTCGATAAGGCTCAACTCGTTAAACCTTGTTCGAATCCACTCAGCTTCGTCCAGCTTGACATCCAACAAAACTCTCAGAGAAGGAATCTCCACTTCAACAGGTAGGACAACTTCCATACCATACACAAGGGAGTAAGGGGTTGCCCCGGTCGACGTACGTACTGAGGTACGGTACCCATGCAAAGCGAAAGGCAGCATCTCATGCCAATCCTTGTACGTAACGACCATCTTCTGTACAATCTTCTTGATATTCTTGTTTGCCGCTTCTACAGCACCATTCATCTTCGGTCTGTAAGGAGAAGAATTGTGATGTTCAATCTTGAAATCTTTACAAAGCTCTTTCATCATCTTGTTGTTGAGATTCGAACCATTGTCAGTGATGATTCTCTCAGGAACTCCGTAACGACATATGATTTCTTTCTTGATGAACCGGGTAACCACTTGTTTGGTAACGTTAGCATAGGAAGCTGCTTCCACCCATTTGGTGAAGTAGTCAATCGCAACCAAGATGAAGCGATGTCCATTTGAAGCAGTAGGCTCAATCTTCCCAATCATATCAATGCCCCACATGGCAAACGGCCAAGGCGAATTCATGATATTCAGAGGGCTTGGTGGTACATGCACCTTATCAGCATAGATTTGACACTTATGGCACTTCCGAGCATACTTGAAACAATCGGATTCCATAGTCATCCAGTAATAACCCGCTCTCAACAATTTCTTAGCCATTGCATGTCCGCCGGCATGAGTACCGAAGGAACCTTCATGAACTTCTTGCATTAACATGTCTGCCTCGGGTCTGTCCATGCATCTGAGCAAGACCATGTCAAAGTTTCTCTTATACAACACATCATCCTGATTCAAATAGAAGCTTCCAGCTAGCCTCCTCAGGGTTTTCTTGTCATTCTTCGACGCACCTTCAGGATACTCCTGAGTCTTGAGGAAATTCTTGATGTCATAATACCATGGCTTCTCATCCATCACAACAGACTCGGCTGCAAACACGTACGCAGGTCTCTCAAGTCGATTCACCGCAACATGTGGCACATGATTCCACCAATGAACTTTAATCATAGATGACAAAGTAGCAAGGGCATCAGCCATCTGATTCTCATCCCGGGGGACATGATACAACTTCACTTTCTTGAAGAACGTCAGTATTCTTCTGGTGTAATCTCTATACGGAATCAAATGCGGCTGATTCGTATTCCAATCTCCGTTGACTTGATTGACCACTAGAGCTGAATCTCCAAATATATCAAGTGTTTTGATCCTCAGATCAATGGCTTCTTCTATCCCCATGATACAAGCCTCATACTCAGCTTCGTTGTTGGTGACGTCAAACGTCAATCTGGCAGAAAAAGGTATATGAGCACCTTTAGGATTGGTCAATACTGCACCCACACCGTTACCGTTCATATTCACAGCCCCATCAAACATCAGTGTCCACTTGTCATCCGGGTCCGGTCCTTCTTCGACAAGAGGCTCTTCGCAGTCTTTCATCTTCAGATACATGATGTCCTCATCAGGGAATTCAAACATCATAGGCCGATAATCTTCAATCGGTTGTTCGGCAAGATAGTCTGACAGAATACTACCTTTGATGGCCTTCTGTGACGTGTACTGAATGTCATACTCTGTTAAGATCATCTGCCAACGAGCAACTCGTCCGGTGAGAGCTGGTTTCTCAAAGATGTACTTCACTGGATCCATCTTAGAAATCAATAAGGTAGTATGGTTCAACATATACTGTCTCAGTCGGCGAGCAGCCCAGGCCAAAGCACAGCAAGTTTTCTCGAGCAGTGAATATCTTGTTTCACAGTCGGTAAACTTTTTGCTAAGGTAGTATATGGCATGCTCTTTTCGACCAGACTCGTCATGCTGTCCCAATACACACCCCATCGAGTTCTCAGTCACTGACAGGTACATTATCAGAGGTCTCCCAGGAACTGGAGGTATAAGGATTGGAGGTTTCTGTAAATACTCCTTGATTTTGTCAAAAGCTTTCTGACAATCATCATTCCACTTGATCGCTTGATTCTTTCTGAGCAGTTTGAAAATTGGTTCACATGTAGCAGTTAGATGAGATATGAACCTTGCAATGTAGTTCAACCTCCCTAAAAACCCACGGACTTGCTTCTCCGTTTTCGGTTCAGGCATCTCTTGAATAGCTTTGACTTTTGCTGGATCAACCTCAATCCCTTTCTCACTGACAATGAAGCCTAACAGCTTCCCTGATCTCACCCCAAACGTACACTTGTTCGGATTCAACCTCAGCTTGAACTTTCTCAACCGATCAAACAGCTTCTGCAAATTAACCAAGTGCTCCTCTTCTGTCTGCGACTTCGCAATCATATCATCTACGTACACTTCAATTTCTTTGTGCATCATGTCATGAAAGAGAGTCGTCATTGCCCTCTGATAGGTAGCACCAGCATTCTTTAGCCCAAATGGCATCACCTTATAGCAGAACGTGCCCCAAGGTGTAATGAATGTCGTCTTTTCCATGTCCTCTGGCGCCATCTTGATCTGATTATATCCGGAGAAACCATCCATGAAAGAGAATACCGAGGATTGAGCCGTATTATCAACCAATACATCAATGTGAGGTAATGGGAAATCATCTTTCGGACTCGCTCTATTCAAATCCCGGTAATCGACACACATTCTGACTTTACCATCCTTCTTCGGCACAGGAACGATGTTGGCCACCCACGGTGGATAACTGGTAACAGCCAGAAAACCTGCATCCCACTGCTTCTGAACCTCTTCCTTGATCTTAGTTGCCATGTCAGGACTCGTTCTACGAAGCTTCTGCTTGACCGAAGGACATCCTTCCCTAAGAGGTAATCGATGCATCACAATGTCTGTATCTAAACCAGGCATATCTTGATATGACCAGGCGAATACCTCCACATATTCTCTCAGCATCTCAATCAGCCTCCTCTTGACAGAGTCCTCTAAAGCAGCCCCAATCTTGATTTCTCTTTTGTCGTCCTCAGTACCCAGATTAACAGTTTCCAACTCCTCCTGATGAGGTTGGATGACCCTTTCCTCCTGCTTCAGTAATCTGGCCAATTCTGCAGGGAGTTCACAGTCTTCCTCACTCTCCTCTTCAGCCTGGTAGATGGGATTGTCGAAATCATACTGAGCCATAACAGAACTGTTCATAGCGAATGCCATAAGATCGCTTCTGCATGTTTAATGCTTTGTTTTTAGAAAAAGAGTTCAATAAAGTCGCAAAAACAAAAAACATTGCCATTTTTATTGTTTTTGAAAAAGAAAAAATGAAAACAAAAAATAGAAAGACAAGGATCACAAAGTTTGTTCAAAAAATGTCCTTCATTAATGATAATCATTAAAACATGATGAGGCCCTACAAAAATGAATCACCACGCCTTGGGCAGAACGTAGGATTTTCATGCAAAATGACAAAACAACAGAAAATTACTCTGTCAGAAGAGTAACTTGAACCACTTCTTCAGCCGTCCAATTGTTGATAGACCCCCCTGGTGCACACGGGCGAACCCAGTTGTCCAAATCACAATCGCTGTCACAGTCTTCAATACCGGTTGCGGAGACGTCGCCATGATTCATCAGCCCAGCGCTGGTAAAAGTACTCGGACCCGCTTGACCATTCTGCTCTGCTTGGAGAGGCTCATAACCAACGCCAAATTTGTCTTCTTTAACCGGCAAATCCACCATCTTGCCCCAGCCTTCAGCTTTGCCAGAATCAACAACCTCCTTAGCCTGCTTGTAAGAAGTGATTGAAGCACCTGGCTTCCTCTGTTCAGCGTACGCCACTTTCTCAAGAGCCACAGTCTCAAACGCCTGGCATAAGGTTTCGTGGATCTCGCCATCCACCTCAACATATTTGAACGAGGATAGATGACTCACTAGAATCTCTTCTTCACCGCACACAGTCACAATCTGACCGTTCCAGACATACTTGAGCTTTTGATGGAGAGTCGACGAGACTGCCCCTGCTGCATGAATCCATGGACGCCCCAACAAACAACTATAGGCAGGCTGAATGTCCATAACATAGAAGATGATATCGAAAACCTCAGGACCTATCTTCACAGGCAAGGTAACTTCTCCACACACAGAACGTTTGGATCCGTCGAAAGCACGAACGATCAGGTCACTGGGATTAAGCACAAACCCTTCCGCATCAATCTTCCTCAGAATCTGCTTAGGCAACACATTCAACGACGACCCGGTGTCTACCAATACGTGAGACAACACTGCCCCCTTGCACTCCATGGTGATGTGCAAGGCTTTGTTTTGGTTTCGCCCTTCAGGTGGTAAGTCCAAGTTGGTAAAACCTACACCATGTCTGGTGCTCACATTGGCCATCACACCCTCCAGTTGATTGACAGAAATCTCTTGAGGTACGTAAGCCAGATTCAACATCTTCAGCAAGGCATTACGGTGTGCCTCAGAGCACATCAACAAGTGAAAGTATAGAAATCTTGGACGGAGTTTGATTCAACTGATCTACAATCTTGTAGTCACTCTTCTTGATTATCTTCATAAACTCCTCCACGTCCTTCTCAAATGACCCCTCGGGTGCTTCCTTCTGGATAGGTTCTTCCTCAACCACAGCTTGTTTACCCTTTGCTCTGGCGAGAGCCTCAGCGTTATTGTCCCTCAAAGGCTGCGGTGCAAACAGACGACCGCTTCTGGTAAAACCTCCTGGACCCCCTACATTATCCACAGCCGGACCAACAGTTGCAGGAACTCTATTCGGTAAACCAATTGTCACTGGAGTTTGATTCACTGGTCTCGTCTGACTTTCAGCCCTTCTGTAACTGCGGTGAGCATTATCATACTTCCACGGCACGGCTCTACTATTCTCAACAACCCTTCTTCCAGGCGCCACGATAGTAGTTGGAACACTGATGGTTACAGGCACGGGGATGGTAACTGGGGTACCAGTCGTTGCAGGCGCCCTGACGACCCTTTGTCCACGTTCTTCAGACGGTTTAAAGTAAATGGTGATAGTTGACGCTGTTCCACGATCCTTTACAGCCCTACTGAATTGCAAACAACCTTCATCCATCATACCCTGGATACCGGTCCTCAACTGGTCGCAACCATTCTCAGATTCTGCACAGCCCAAACAATTCTCATCACAGCCCGGGTAGACACCCCCATTCAGCAGACGGCACTTCACAACTAGCAGAGAAGTCTGAACATCATCAACATTAACAACCAGATCTTCAGCTTCTTTCCCTTCAATATTGTTCACTCTATGCCCACCATGCTGAGGCATAGGGTTGTTTACGACATTAGGCACTGGAGCGAAGTTGATCGCCTTGGCATCAATCAAATCTTGGACCTTGTGCTGGAGAGCTCGACACTTCTCAGTATGGTGGCCTGGTGCCCCAGAATGAAAGTCACATCTAACATTAGCATCATAGCCAGGAGGCAGCACTGTAGGCGGAGCCATTGTACGCAACTCAATCATCCCCAACTTGAGTAGCTCGGGTAATAACTCTGTGTAAGACATGGGCAGAGGATCAAATCTTCTATCAGCCTGCAATTTCTGTCTGGGCTGATAAGGACGTTGCTGTTGTTGTTGTTGTTGCGGTTGTTGAACTCTTGGTTGTTGTTGTTGACGAGGTTGAGGTGCCGGAATAGTCACTGCAGCTACTGGACGATATTGATCTCTGTTAGCATTTGTTCTGTACACACCCCCTCTGTGCTGTACAGCATTGGTCTCTCCTTCTCTGCGGCGAGGTGCCCCAGAGAAGGGTTTCTTTAATGAAGACGAGGAACCAGCATCATGGATCCTACCAGCTTTGATTAGACTCTCAGTCCTTTCTCCACAAATGACAACATCAGAAAAACTACCGAACGGGCAACTCCCCATCCGGTCCATAAACACACCTTGAAGAGTACCAATAAACATGTCTGTCAATTCCCTCTCCAGCATAGGGGGTTGAACTCTAGCAGCCAGTTCACGCCACCTCTGGGCGTACTCCTTGAAGCTTTCATTGGATTTCTGACATAGACTCTGCAGCTGAGTCCGGCTCGGTGCCATGTCCATGTTGTGTTTATATTGCCTCAAGAAGGCCTCACCCAGATCTCTCCAGCAGCGGACAGAATCTTTCTTCAATTCCATGTACCAGTCCAAAGAAGCCCCAGATAGACTATCTTGGAAAAAATACATCCACATCTTTTCATCATTAGTATACGCAGAGATTTTTCGATAATAAGCCTGCACATGGGTGCGAGGGCAAGAAGTACCATTGTATTTATCGAAAGACGGCGCTTTGAACTTGTGAGGGATTCTCAAACCTTCCACTAACCCCATATTAGTAACATCAAAACCGAGAGAATTCTGACTTTCCATAGCACAGATCTTCTCAGCGAGAGCTTCAACTTTGCGGTCTCTCTCATTAACCCTTCCCAGAACGTCTTCGTCTTCACTGAGCAGAGAGAACATATCTTCTTGTCTGTCAACGATCGTAGCAGGATTACGGGTCGGAGCACGGACTACTCTGGCATTAGCGGCATCTGGAACAATAGGTTGACCGTTGATTCGAATACCCCCTAACTCATCACCTACAGCATAGTTGTTGACGGGTACAGTAGCAGCAATATTGTTATCATCGACTGGGCCTCCCTCTGGCGGAGCATGGTTGATCGGTGGATTTGCAGCCTCTTGTCTCTGAACCATAGCTCGAAGTTCTTCTTGACCTTGCGCAACCCCTTGCATCATATTCATAAACTGGGCCATGCTTGCCTTCATCTCAGCCAACTCAGCTTGAAATTGATCCATACTTCTCTGTTGATTCAGTCTTGTTGAGTAGCGGTGCGGACGTTGATCAGCTATCCTGCCTAAAACAGGAACCAGAGTGAGAAGTCACGACCAAGAACACCTGTTATGCAAAATGATATGAGTATGATGCAAATGATGCGTATGATGCACATGATATGCTCATTTCTCAGGCATTCAAAGAGCCTGACCCATCCTGAAAAGATGGCAACCTGCAGCAACAAGAGAACAAACAGATACAAGGGAATGCTGACATCCTTATACATACATAAGAGATAAAAGGCACACAACCAATGTCAACAGAACATCTGAATAAACAACGCACAAAGAAAAAGAATCCCATCCAACAAGCCTGGAGGTGATTCTCAACAAAAAGATCCAAGAGATGGCTTACACGCAAACGAATCCCATCCAACAAGCCTGGAGGTGATTCTCAACAAAATACAATCAGAGATACAAACTAAGACGGACGGTCTTCCGGAATGAGGGTCTTCAGGTAATGGCACTGGTCGATCAACAATGAGCATTCTGAACAATCTGGTAAAGGAGTGATCTTCTCTTTCAACTGTCTTCTCAGCTCCAAGACTTCTCCTCCAAGATGGTTCTCTGATGCCTGTCTCAAGTCTACTTCCTTCTTCAACTGGATGTCTTTATCTCTGAGTTGCTTCTCCAAGTCTCTGATCTTCTTCTGATAGCTGGCCTCAACCCTCTGCAGCCTCAAGCGCTCCCGGTGTTCTGCGTCTAACATACTCTCCATCTCCTCGTAGGATCTCTTCTTGCTTCTCAGTCTGCTAGCATCTTCTCCTTGCACTTCCCTGAGTTGATGGGCCAAGTGCAACTTATCAGCTTTGGCTTTGTACAGCTCCATATGGATGTCTTGCTCCTTCTCCCTCAAACGACGATTCTCCATCAGGGCTTGCTTATAGTGCTCAGCAGGTACACTATCAGCAAGGATCAAAGGTGGTTGCTCTTGCAACGGCTCCATCCTATCGTAGGGTAACAACAAAGTTTCCACTCTCTTCTTGACCCAATCAGTGTAATCGGGCATAGCAACGGCAAACTTCTTCCCTAAGACAGATCCATCCTTCACACCAATAGACTTCCAAGCTCTCCCTATCTGCTCCAATCTAACAGGGTCACTCTGCTTCTCAAAATACACACTTTCAGCTACCTCAGCCTCAAGTGGTCTTCCCTTCATCACAAACCCCAACTGGCGAAGAGAAAGAACCGGGTTGTAGTTGATGCAACCCTTAGTCCCTATGAGTGGCACATTACGGAATCCTCCACAGCTCATAATGACGTTACGCACATCCATCCGGTAAGATTGCCACCTGATGTCATAGGAGGTGAGTGACATGACCCTCTGAGTCCACTTAAGAGTGCTCTGGGTATCTACAAATGGTCCACTAGCTGGCAGAAGAGACATGAACCATTTGAACAGAAGAGGTAAGCAGCACCTGATGGCTCCACCCTTACCATGCCTACTGTGGATGGCATAGTAAGTATCAGCTAGAAGGGTAGGGACTGGATTCCTTCCAATGAAGATACTGATAGCTGCATGGTCAACAAAATTTGGCATACTGGGAAATAGGACAATCCCATAGATCATGGTGGCAAGCTGCGCGTGAAAAACTTCCCAATTCCCCTTCTCGGCTTCATCTCTAGCAACTCTCAGAAGGAACTTCAACGGCAGACCCACAACTTCCCCACAGGGCTTCCAATTCTCACCAACTTCCTTGACATTCATTCGTAGAGCTCTGGCAATCAATCGGAAATCGACCTCCTTTGGGACGTCCAAAAAGGGAGTCTGATGCTGAATAGGGATACTCAACAGGATAGAATACTCCTCGAGAGTAGGTGCAAGCTGATAATCCTGGAAAGTGAAGCATCTGAGCTCTGGGTCATAAAACTGTAGTAGTGTCTGCAGAGGCACCGGATCCACTACTGTCTTCAGTACTGTCAAGATATCTCCATACTGTCCAACGAAATTCTTCAGACGATTATCTGTCACAAAGCTACCCAACTCAATCAGTGAAGTCAACGGCTCACGATGAAAGCTGTAGGAACAGGTCTTCCGCTTCGGCTCGGGGACCGTTGCCATCTCTATCAGTAGACAAGCTCTGGAATGTACCTGAGAAATGATATGCATGCAGAGATTAGTTTTTTCTTTTTTTTTTTTTTTCTTTTTTTTTTTTGATTTGATTTTTTTTATTTTTTTTTTCAATGCGTTTCTTTTGAAAAATAGATATGCTATGATGCAAATGATGCAGACTGGACTGGCTGGTTGTGCAAACTCTGATACTAGGTCGAAGCTTTAGTCAAAATCAGAACATAAATCCCACTTAAGGTCAACCGAACACTGTCTGAACACAAAGTCACCATCAGAACCAAGTCACCAACAGAACCGAGTCACCAACGGTACCTGTAATAATGAATAACCCTTCCCCACTCACGGGTGTAGTCTAGGCCAGGGTAAAGCTTGAGAGAAACGCAGCATAAATAACCTTTCGCAGAATACTGTCATATACACACCCGAAGTATGTAACGACAGCACCCCACCAGGGTCTGAACTGCTCGTGATATCAATGTTCCGCTAAGTGGCGCCATACCACCCGCTTCCCATGAATCACTCTATTCCTAGGTATCCTAGATTGCACTCATGGTCTGGGTATTGGACCTTTTACCTCAACTGACTCTTCCCCCCCACACAGAGAGAAACAGACAACCAGCCAGGTGAACAGATGAATAAATGCAAACATTAATGCAAACATAAATGCAAACAATAAACGATGAATGCAAACAGTAAATAATGAATGCAATAAATAAACACAGCACAAAGCAACCAAAACCCTAACCTAGAGAGCGCTAGGAGAGACTCGCTCAGGGAAGATGGACCAGCATAGGTCAACTTCTCTATTTTCCCCAGCAGAGTCGCCAGCTGTCGCATCGCGCGAAAAACCGGCGGGAAAGAAGAAACAACAGAGCCGCCACCGTGCGTTATTTATCCCAAAAGAGGGAAAGGAAACGCTCAGAGTAAACCTGGGAAAGAACATGGTCTCGCGACCAAAGAGAATGGGTTCGGGAGTCGGTTATGCGAAGGGAAGGTATTAGCACCCCTACGCATCCGTAGTACTCTACGGGATCCACGCACACTAGAAAGGAAAATTGGTTGCTAAACACTGCTCAAATATTCACACACACTGGCTGAAAGAAACGAAAGAGACTGACTGAAACTGGACTCGGCAGGATGTCGCATCCTGGGCCTACTTAGTCTATCAGGCATAGACATCAGAGTCAAAGTAGTTCGGACTGGGGAAACAACACATGCTCGCTAGGATGTCGCATCCTATGCATACGTATCTTCTCGGACGAGAGAAGAATCAGAGCATTCGTAGCTCGGCTGACACGTGCTAAATAACTAAACAAAGGCAAAGGCAAACATGGAGCCCGACTGCCAATCACTGGACTTATGTCAGCATCCGAACCAAAACACACACAAGAAGGCAAACATGGAGCCTGAATGCCAATTGCTGGACTTACATCAGCATCCGAACCAAAACCCACACAAGAAGGCAAACGTGGAGCCTGAATGCCAATTGCTGGACTTACATCAGCATCCGAACCAAAACACAACAAGTTAATAGGGAGTCGGGGACTCAGCCTATAACTGTCAAACACACACAAACAGACAGACAGCAAATGCTAAGGAGTCACAGACTCGAGCCTAGCAAAGGTCAGACAACACACACAAAAGAAAGAAAAGGCGCCCGGAGAGATCAGCTCAATCTCCTGCCTACATACTTCATCTGGTGTGAAGATCAGGGCGATGTAGTTCCCCTACGCAGGGACAAGGATCAAGCCTAACCAGATAACAGAGGGAGACACAACTCTAGGGAGACTACGACTCGAGCCTAGATGTTGTCATGCAAAATCAACCCTAAGTTATGGTTTCTAGCTAAATGGCACAAGGGCCAACCTATCCTAAGTATGGCTCACACAGGAAGCAAGCCACACACACTTAACTTGCACAGGAAGCAAGCCAAGCAAAACCTAACTTGCACAGGAAGCAAGTCTAAACTAATCCTAACTTGCACAGGAAGCAAGTCAAACTATCCTAACTTGCACAGGAAGCAAGTCAAACTATCCTAACTTGCACAGGAAGCAAGTCAAACTATCCTAACTTGCACAGGAAGCAAGTCAAACAATCCTACAAGCACAGATAGCACACGCTATACACAAACAAGTGGCTCAAACAAGGGTTAGGTTTTAGTCAAGGGGTCATATCAACCTCAACAAACAAACCTCTGGAACTGGGTGAATGTTGCTCTTAACCTTGCCATTGAGGGGCTAAGGTGAAGCAGATGAAAGGATGAAGTGAGGATGAGACCTCACAGCTCTTATCCCTGTCCTGGGAGAGCTCAAGACAAGAATGTGTGGGTTCAGAAAGTGGGAACCCTTCTACACATTAAAACTGACTCAACTGTACAATTGTACAAGATCTTGGGTTTGTATCTGCAATGCATCAACACCGTGGTGTGAGCAAGGCAGATGACACACTGAATAGTGGGGGATAGATTGCATATCCCTACCTTCCACCAATTGCCTCTTCACTTAGGAGGGCTTTGACTCTATGCAAGGACAAAGTTAAACATCCACAAACATTGCCTCTTAAGGAGGGCTTCAGACAGTTGCCTGGCCAAGTAACAGGCCAGGTCTTCCAGACTACATGAAGTAAAAGAGACATACCTCAATGCAAATTGCTTATACAAGCAAAGCAAAGCAAAAAGTTCACAAGGAACTAAGCAACTAAAGCACCTGAAACAGTCAAGCAAATGTTAGTATGCAACCTCAAACAAAACAAACAGAAGCAGACACCAGCAGTTAATTGGAGGCACATGGATGTGCAAGGCACAAGGCTTAGGGCATGTGAGCCAAGCCACCTACAAAACAAAGAGGTTAGACAATGATACTTGAGTAAACTCAATCAAAAGAATTGGTCTTAATGGCCATTTGATGGTCAACCTGAAATCACAAGCTCAAAGGTGAGTAACAGGACCACTAGGGCAAGCCTAGGGTCAAAAATGAATGAGAAAGTCCAAACAGCAAGGGGTAAGTATCCAAAATCATGTTCAAACAATTAGGAAACAAAACCAATTGGGTTCACACTCATATCAATCACTATCATCATTTCATGAACCATTTAGGTCAAAACATGGCAAACAGAAGCTCATAGAAGTCAACAGCAAGACTTGCACCAAAAGCAATCTAAAAATTTTCCAAAAATCATCAAATAAATCATGATCAAACCTAACACATAGCATGGTAAGCATGTCAAATTTCATCCCATTTGGGCAAGTGGAAGGCAGTCAATGAAAATCAGAAAGTCAAAACCAATTTGAACATGCTCAATGAAGTCAACCAAACATGCATCAACTTAGAAAAATCATAAGTCAAGAATGGTGTATGATAAATGAATGGGATCAAAACCATGGCAAAGATGAGAATGGCTAGTTATCTCATGTAAAATTTCATGTCCATCCAATAAAGTATGAGAATTTCACAAATGAAATGGGAACATGTGTCACACAAAGTCAACATTTGACTAGGCAGGGAGGAAAAATCTCAAACAAATGGAAAATAGTTCAATTAAATCCAAGAAAATTCACAAGTGAACTAGACATACAAGAGTAGGTTCATGCAAAATTTGGGGTCATTTGGATGTAAGGAAGCATGGTAATGAAAATCATGAAGTTGGACATCAATGGTGTGACACAAGTTGTCACACCCTAATTCAAAAAATCATATCTCACAAACCACAAATGATAAATTCACAAACTTTATACCAAAATCACCATGAGTGTGTCTAGTTTAAGCACAAAAAATTTGAGAGCCATTGGATACATTCTCATCATTTCACAATTGATTTGGCAAAGTGTACAAAATTTGGTCACATGACACAACCCCTAAGGCCATTTAAAAACCACTCATCCAAAAATTCTGGAAAAAATATGATAAAAAAGTAGAGATCATGATGAACACAACACAAAAAATCCCATTGAATTTGGATCAAAAATGAGCAAGTTATGAATTTTGGAAGATTGGTAATCAAAGTGAAGAAATTAATTGAATTTATATTGAGAAAATGGCATTTTTGTAATTCTCTGATTCACTTAACCAAACACAGTCGTTTTGGGCACCAAATGAAATGTTTTCATTGGTTGGTGAGTGAAAAGCCAGGCCACACGAAAATGGGAAGAAAGCTGGGAAAATTGGGATTAGGGTTTGTGTTCAAAAATCATAATTTCACAATCTTGCCCAAAAATTAAAATTGGGTACATGGAAATGATCAGCAAGCAATGGCAAACAAGAATCTATCACCCTTTTTCATTGAAAACTCGTGTGTATCATGAATCGAGCACAAACACATTTCCACATTAAACTTGTTTTCAAAATATCTTCATGAACACACAAACATTTCAAAAAATAAACACATCATGATAACCAGCATGGAAAGGCCTATTCAAAGCATGTGTCAATTTTAAAAATGGTGGAAGTTGAAAACTTACCAATTTGGAGGAGCAGTTGTGTTGCTGGTGCCTTTTGATGAATTTGAAGTGAAACAGTTGTACCCTAGGGTCCTAGATGATGAATGATGAAAGTTGTTTGTGTAGATTGAAATAGTCTCAAACTTGGATTGCCATGGAAGTCACTTTTTCAAAACAATGCAAGAACCAATGCTTCCAAGTGTGAAAAATGTGATTGTAATGCTCATGATGTTGCCTTGATGATGAACCAACCAAACAAAGTCAAAGTGTTTGAAGTTTGTGGACTGATAAATGAAAAAGTGCAAGAAGAGGTTTTTGTTTGAATGAATGAGGTCTGTTAGCCTACTATGTCATGTTGGTGTTGTCTAGTGATGCTTGGCCATGGCAAGAAAAATGAGGGAAAGGCATACTTTTTCTGTGGTGTTTGACAGGATTTTTAGAAGAAAATGCCAAGGGTGTTTGCTGCAGGATATTGACTTTTTGATGCTGCAGGATTTTGACAGTGTGGCTCCTTTTTACTGTTTGGCCAAAAGGTTTGTGGCTTGTTGGCTATGTTGGCAGAGTTTGGAATTGATGAAGAATAGAGATGACAAAACTGCCATGGTTGGCAAGGCAGTGTTTAGAGTTGGGCAGGATTTTTGAAATTTGGCCAAAGCAAGGCAAGGTCCATTTTGAAGGAGGTTGTGGTGAGTGAGTTAAATCAGTGTTGCAAGGTTTTATACTCTTGTGCTTTTGACAGCCAAGATGAAATGCCAAGCCAGGGTGAGGTTTGAGAGGAGTGTATTTATAGGACTTGGTTCTTCTGTTTGGACAGGTGATGCTAAGTGCCAAGGCTGAGAGTGGAGATGTATGAATGAGATTGGTTTGGAAAGGATGAGAAGGCAAGTGTTTGGCCTGTTACTGGTCTTGGACAGAAAGTTTGAGGTCTGAGAGAGTGTAAAGATCTTTGGCTGGGCTGTTGGTTCTGTTAGGTTGGTTTGAGGCAAAGCCAAGCATTCTCTCTTTTGAGTCTTGGACAGGATTTTTGAAATGCAAAAAGGTGAGTTTGAATGAATGAAGCTCTATATTTCTGTCTGCTGTGCTGCTGCTATGTGTTTTCTCATGACAGGAAAATCCTCTTTCCAAAACCTGCTATTGGCTGTTGTTTTTGGTGGCAAGGCAAGGTTGGGTTTGGTTTGGAGCTTTTCATGGCAGGGTTTTGAGATACAGAACAAGGGCTCAGGCAACTTTGGTTTTGGGTAGGTTCTTTGGAATTTGGCCAAGTGAAGTGGTTAGAACAAATGAGGTTTGTTGGTTGCCAAGCAAGGTTGGACTTGGAGCTTTTGTTTTGGACAGAAGATCTCAAATGCAAAATAGCAAGGTTCCTTTTGAATGGATCTGAGCAGAATCCATTTTGATCATGCCAAAGTGAGTGAGTTGGTTTTTTTGAATGAGCTTCTTTCTATCTTGGCCCAAAAATCTTGTGATGCCCCCTTGCTGTTACTGCTACCACCAGTGCCCAACAATATGCCCTGCTGTTAAGTTGCTTCTCTTGCTGTTACTGCCAATAGTTGTCTAGTAACAGGAAGAATGCCAAAAATGCAATGGCCAGGCCAGAGAGTCCCCCTTGTGCATCAGTGAGTTCTCTTTTTTTAAAAATGAGAATCCCCCCTTTTGATTTGCCTTGGCCAAATTGTTTTTCGTGTCATGCCCATGCTGCTACCCGTCACAGCACATTAAGGCCTTGGTCTGCTATGAGCAGTACCAGGCATGGCAAGGCCCATGCTTTTGGGTGCTTTTGACAGCTCTTTTGGAAAAAGAAAGGCCAAAGTGTTTTTTAGCTTCCCTAAATTTCTGTTGGTCTTGCTGCTAGTAGTGTATCCAAACAATGACAGAAAAAATGCTGTACCATTGCCACTAGGTCTGCTGTTGTAAGTACAAGGTATGGTTCAACAATTGGATGTTTGAAACAATGTCCTTTTGCCCATGTTCAAGTAAACTAGTAAGGCCATATGTACTATTGGAGTATGGCTGCACAATGAGGCTCACCATGACAGAAAAAATGGTCAAAAATGCTGCATAATGATGCTGGTACAAGGCATGGTTGGGGAAAGCATGGACAAGCATGGTGCATTTGTACCTTTCTTACAATTCAAGTAACCAAGTATAGATTCACATGTGCTGCATAATTTGACTTTGCAAACACACTTAAAATGATATTTATGAGCTGTCCCAATTGGCCAAATGCTGAAAAAATGTTTGAGTCAAAAAGTCAACTCTTGGTCAAACTTACATTTAAATGAAAAAGGTCAAAATATGCCATTTTGATTGGTGACGTTTTGGCTCATGAAATTTATATTTTTGGAAAGAGGGGATCAAATTTGACTTGTAGGAAAAAACCCCACCAAAATTGGCCAAACGGTTTGGGAGATATGGCCCTTTGAAGTTCAAGATTTTCTGAAATCGATTCGATCATAACTTGCCGACCACACATGGGAATTGAGAGTTCTAGGACTTTTTGGAAATGGGAGAACAAGATCTTCAACTTTCATGTTGGGCAAAAATTCATTTGAGGCTTGTATCACAATGTAAGTTTGAGGATCAAGACTTTCCATTTATGGCAGGTTTCAGTTACAGGCCCAGTTTCCATTTTGGGAAATTCATGATCTGGCTTCGAATTCTTCCATGATGGTGTTTGGCATGATATATGATGACTATTTGGACATGAATGAACTCTCACAAACCAATTCCAATCATCAAATTACTGATTAAATGGACAGTTGACCAACAGTTGACTTTTAGGGTTTCTGATTGATTGTGCATTGACTGATGACTTCAAAACCCTAATTCCTTGAGAACTTGACTTCAAATGATGTCCCAAGTTGTATGAACTCTTGATTATTGACCATGGTGCCCAAATTCCACAAGAATGACCACCATCCACTGCTTTGACTGACAGTTGACCTTTTTTAGGGTTTTTGACTGTCTAGGCATGAACTGCTGACCTCTGAGCCCTCAATCCTTGACCAAAATACTTCAAATAGACCTCCAAGCCATGTGAACTTGTTGGACAATCCCCAAGGCCTTGGTTCAATGAAAAATTCCTTTGCTTGCTTGGTTGACTGACCAGGAGATTAGTTTGACCTAATTTCTGATTGCTTGCTCTTGAGGCAACTGGGGGACAATGCAAATGTTATGCAAATGGACCATGATATGTTATGATTTAATATGAAATTGTATGCATAATGATAGGTGCAAATTTGAGGTGCTACATCGAGTTCGACAGGTAGGTGACATGATTTACCATAAACTAGCTTGAATGGTGTTGTTCCTATCGGGTTTTGTAAGTTGTCCTATAAGCCCACAGAGCTTCATGAAGTTTGGCAGACCAATCTTTCCTAGAGGTTGCAACGGTTTTCTCCAAAATTTGTTTTATTTCTCTATTGGAAACTTCAACTTGCCCACTTGTTTGAGGGTGATATGGTATTACTACCCGGTGTCGGACTCCGTATTTCAGCAATAGTGTCTAGAAGATTTTGAAAATGAAGTGAGAGCCTCCGTCGCTAATCACGAGTCTTGGTACACCAAATCTAGGGAAGATTTGATTCTTGAAAAGTTTAATCACTACTCGTGCATCGTTAGTGGGAGAGGTTACTGTCTAGATCCATTTTGATACGTAATCAACAACAACGAGTATGTATTTATTACCAAAAGAAGATGGGAAAGGACCCATGAAATCTATACCCCAGACATCAAAGACTTCTAATTCTAAGATAACTTTTAGTGGCATCTCATCACGTCTAGAGATATTGCCGGTGCGTTGGCACCGGTCGCAATTTTTAGTTGCGATGTGGACATCCTTCCATAAATTAGGCCAAAAAAGGCCAGATTGTAAGACCTTCGCACAAGTCTTAGAGGTGCTTGCGTGCCCTCCATAGGATGCAGAGTGGCAGTCGGATATGATGTCATTTATTTCTGATTCAGGGAAACATCGATGGAAAATACCATAGCCTCCCCTTTTGAAAAGTAGTGGCTCGTCCCAATAATAGTCTTTAAGATCGTGGAAAAATTTCTACTTTTGTTGGTATGTTTGGTCTGGTGGAAGCACTTTAGCAGCTAGGTAGTTGACAAAGTCAACATACCATGGCAGGGTGGTCTTTGTGCAAATAGATTCCACAACTTAATTGGTTCCCAAGTCATTATATATTAAAGATCTTGCAATTGTTTCACTTTTGATTTCTAATTGGACTACAAGTCGATCGTAGGGGAAATCATCATTGATGGGCACTTGTTTGGGTTTTAGATCCTCAATCCTAGATAGATGATCTGCTACTACATTCTCGGTGCCTTTCTTATCTTTAATCTCTATATCGAATTCTTGTAAGAGTATGATCCATCTTAAAAGTCTCGGTTTAGCATCCTTCTTACTTAACAGGGACCTAATTACGGCGTGGTCGGTATAGACAATTATTTTTGCTCCCATTGAGTAGGAATGAAATTTGTCTAAAGCGAACACAACAACTAGGAGTTCTTTTTCTATGGTGGCGTAGTTCATCTGCGTGTCGTCGAAGGTTCAACTTGCGTAATAAATAGCATGAAGCTTTTTATATTCTCTTTGTCCTAAGACTGCGCCAACAGCGTAATCACTAGCGTCACACATTATCTCGAATGGCTTACTCCAATCAGGTGATTTCATAATGGATGCAATAATAAGATCATTTTTAAGATGTTCGAACACCTTTAAGAACTTTTCGTCGAATATGATATCAACATCTTTCATTAGTAAGCCCGTTAGCGGTTTTGTTATCTTATAGAAATCCTTAATGAATCGTCGGTAGAAACCGGTGTGTCTGAAGAAGCTGTGAATTTCTCTAACGGTTTTCGAAGGTTGAAGATGTTCTATAGTTTCGATTTTCGCTTTATCCACCTCAATCTCTTGATTGGATATGATATGCCCAAGTATAATTCCTTGTTGGACCATGAAATGGCATTTCTCCCAATTTAATACAAGATTAACCTTAACGCATCTCTCAAGTACCATTCATAGGTATGAAAGACATCCTTCAAAGATTTTGTCATAAACAGAGAAGTCATCCATAAACACTTCCATGATGTCGTCTATAAAATCAGCAAATATCGACATCATGCATCTCTGAAATGTTGCAGGGGCATTACACAGTCCAAATGGAATTCGTTGATACGCAAATGTACCATCAGGGCATGTGAAAGTAGTCTTTTCTTGGTTATCAGAATGGATAGGAATTTGAAAAAATCCCGAGTATTCGTCTAAATAGTAGAAGTGAGAATGTTTAGCTAGTCGTTCAAGCATTTGATCAATGAAAGGTAATGGAAAGTGATATTTACGAGTGGCTTTATTTAGTTTTCTATAGTCTATGCACATTCTCCATCCAGTTTGAGTTATTTTTACAACAGATTCTCCCTTCTCATTAATAACAACGGTAACACCTCCCTTCTTTGGAACGACATGTATCGGGCTGACCCAGTTACTGTCGAATATCGGGTATATGATTCCTGTTTCTAATAGCTTTTGTACCTCCTTTTTGACTACATCACTCAAGATGGGATTTACTCTTCTCTGATGCTCTCTAGAGGTTTTACAGTCCTCTTCTAACATAATGCGATGTATACATATAAAGGGGCTTATTCCCTTTAGGTCGAAAATGTTATAGCCTAGAGTTGTCGGATATTTTCTTAGGACAAGGAGTAACTTTTAGGTTTCTATTTGTCCTAAGTTAGCATTGACTATAACTAGTCTTTCAAGCTCGATATCTAGGAATTCATACCTCAGATCTTTGGGTAGTGTTTTAAGTTCTAATGAAGGTTTCTCGGGGAAATGGCATTGGATTTGGGGTTAGTGCTAGATATTCTCTCAGACTGTCATCTACGTATGGCTCATGCCAATTATCATCTTCGAATACAGGAGGTGACATAATCTTCAATACTTCAGTATACTTAAACGGTTTCTTCTCCATTTCTTTCACACATTCGTCTATGACGTCTAAGAGACAACATGAGTCATCTATAGCTGGTGCTTGTAGGAATTTAGCTAAGAGAAATTCAACTTTTTCTTCTCTGACTTCGAATGTTAGCCTTCCTTTCTTCACATATATGATGGCTCCAGCTGTGGCTAAAAAGGGTCTCTCTAAGATAATAAGGATGTGGGTATTCTCCTTTATATCCATTATCACAAAGTCGGTAGGAATGTAGAATTGTCCTATACGAACGGGAACGTTCTCTAGCATACCTACGAGAAATTTAACGGAACAGTCAACTAGTTGTAAAGACATCTTGGTGATCTTAACTCTCCCAAATTAAATTTTTCGCATGTGGATAAGGGCAGTAAACTAACACTGGCTCCTAAGAGCTTTGTCTATGATAAACTTTCCGATTACACATGGTATGGAAAAACTACCAGGGTCTTTCAGTTTAGGAGGCATGTTGTTTTGAATGATAATGCTGCATTATGTAGTAAGCATAACGGTTTCATCATCCTCAAGCTTTTTCTTATTAGATAGAATCTCTTTAAGGAATTTAGCATACAAAGGCATTTGAGTAATGGCTTCTGTGAATGGTATGGTTATGTTAAGATGCTTCAGAAGTTCCATAAATTTCTTGAATTGTCCTTCCTTTTTGGTTTTAACAATTCTTTGGGGATAGGGTACCGGTGGTTTGGATGGTGGCGGAGGCACATAAGGTGGTTCTTTATATGTTGGCTCTTTGCTTTCGTCTTTCTTTCCATCATTGGTTGGTTCGTTTACTTTCTCGGATCCTTTACCAGAATTTTGATACATGGCCGAGTTTGGGATTCTGGGGTCAGTTGGTTCATCTAGTTCTATCCCACTCTGAAGTGTGATAGCGTTAGCGTAGCCTTTTGGGTTTGGTTGAAGTTGACCAAGAAATGCTCCAGCTGAGGCTGCAATTGTGGCTTGTTATTGGGCTACGTGGGAGATCTGGGTTTCTAACATCTTGTTATGGGTAGCCATAACATCAAACTTATCCTTATACCTTTTAGCCTTAGCTTTGCATTGCAACAATAGATAACATTAGTTTGACCATTAGTCCCCGTGGGTTCGATAGGCTATGCACTTGCAGTCAATATCCGACAGACATGCCCGTCGCTCATCAAGTTTTTGGCGCCGTTGTCGGGGACTAATTTAGTCAATATTGTGATCCTTTGCTGCGCAGTATAGACTAAGTCAACACATTTTCCTTTTTTTTCTTTGTCGATTGTATGCCAGACACTCGCTCTCAGAGCAAGGAGTAACAGCAACCAATTGACAATATCGAGCGTTATATTAATTTAAGACACCGAATCAATAGATTCGTATTAAATACGATCTTCTATACCCTATTATCCCGATTTCAAAATCAGAACCAATTATGGCCGAAAGACCACAAAGCCGTATGTTGAAGTATTATGTTGTTCCATCGCAAGCATAACCACATAACAACATTGCTGCCCCTGCCATTAATCAAAATGATTTCGAGTTGAAATCTTCGCTATTATCAGTCGTTCAACAAAACCAATATTCAGGTAGTCCTACACACAATCCTAACTGACACTTATCAGTGTGTGTGCAGTACGCAGACACAGTGAAAGCAAATGGTGTTAGTTAAGAAGCAATTAGACTACGTCTTTTCCCTTTTTCCTTAAGAGATAGAGCTAGAGCTTGGCTCCAGTCTCTACCTTAAAACTTTGTAACCACATGGGACGAGTTGACGAAAGTCTTCTTTGCCCGATATTTTCTACCAAGCAAAACAATTATGCTAAGAGCTCAAATCAACAAATTTAAGCAAAAAGACAATGAATCTCTTTTTGATGCTTGGGAAAGATACAAGGACATGATGCGACTTTGTCCACACCATGGACTTGAAGAATGGTTGATTACCCACACCTTCTATAACAGTCTGTTGTATAACACTAAGATGAATTTAAGCGTTGCCGCTGGCGGTGCTCTAATGGACAAACCTTATGACGAAGCTTAAGAACTCATAGAGAACATGGCTCAAAATCATTTCCAATTAGGAGGAGAACGTGCTGTTGTAGAAAAACCAACTCAGAAAAGCGGAATGTATGAAGTCAATGGCATAGACCGTGTCAATGCTAAAGTGGATGCGCTTACTCAAAAGATTGAAAGCTTGACCATAACACCAGTAGCTACCATAGCTGCCGTAACACCAAACTGTAAATTATGTGGAACCCCTGGGCACACTAATGCTGATTGTCAGTTATTGGTTGGTTTTCCCACCGACCAAGTAAATTATTCCCAAGGAACCCATATTCAAACACTTACAATCCTGGTTGGAGGAACCATCCTAACCTTTCCTATAAAAGTAACAATGCTTTATTTCCACCAAACCCAACACCTGCTATTACACTTGACTATCAGAAAGGAGTCCATGTTGCTCCATACGCACCTAGAAAGTCAAATATGGAGATCATAATGGAAAACTTTATAAATGCTAAAGCTCAACAAAATAAAGAATTTGCAAATCAAAATGCTCATACGAGTGAATTGATGAAACAATTGTCAAATAAGTTTGATGTTATGGGAACCCATAACAAGATGTTAGAAACCCAGATCTCCCAAGTAACCCTATCGTGTAGTTTTAAAAGATTATCGAACCCACGGGGACTAATGGTCAAACTAATGTTATCTATTGTTGCAATGCAAAGCTAAGGCTAAAAGGTATAAGGTTACGAACGGAAACGAAAATACTAATTTCTAACGGTTTAAAAGTTATAATAAGAAACGAGTTCAAAATATGGATTTCGTGTACCTAAGGGATTAAGTAGAAGTGGGCACAAAATATGATTCTATTGTGTTATGTAGAAAATACCGATTTAAAGATCCAGTCTCACACTCTCACACTATTGACAAAGATCGCACCTCCTTACCACAGAATTTTGCTCTCGCTCGCCCGTTCTAATTAGAAAGCATATTTTGAAAGTAAATGAGGTCATAAACGATGTCTAAAGCGCTCTCACTGTTTTTAGGATCGATGTTATCAATTTATTTAATATTTATATTTAATTGATAATAATATCAATCTATTTTATTTTTATTAAAATATTGTTTATCTTAAATAAGATTTTATCAACTTTAATTTTAATACAATTAACGGAATTAACGGGAAGAAAATATTGTTCTGTACTATTTAAAAATTCTTATTAATAAGTTACTTAACCCTCTTTTACTAATAAACTACTATTTAAATTTTCATTGTTATCTAGGTTTCTGTTTTTAATTATATCTTTAACTTCTACTCATACTTATAATAATAGTAATAAATTTATCCAATACTCTCCTTTTTAAAGGAGAATGCTAACTTGTGCTTTATGAATACAAGTTAAAAATTATAAGAAAAAATATTATATTAGAAGTTGTATATTAATTTTAATAAAAATATATAATTAATTTTTTAATTGTTTTATTTAATATTTTTCGTAAATAAATTTTTAGGAGCATAAGTTATCATACCTTTAATTAAAATTTTAACTCTTTCATTTATTTTTATTTTAGATTCGTAAATCAAATTTTTTAGTTTATATTTTCCTAAATAGAACAATATCACAAAAACACAAGAATGCTACATTGAATTAAGAGTTCTAGATCCAAAAAGTTTGAGGTTATACCTCTGAATTGATGGACTTCTGGCCACGAATCCTCCAAGATCTTTGCTCCTTTTTTATCTATGAATGTAATGGAAGTGATAGGTTAAGGAATTTGGCTTTAAAACTCAGCTAATGATGCTGAATTTCAAGCTCGAAAAATTGAAGAAAATTGATTAATTCCTTTAGTGATGGCTATGGTTTCGCTCCTGCAGCACTTGGGATCTCCAAAAGGTTAAAAAATGAAGCTCATGAAGGTTCTATTTATAGTTGAATGTGGCTGATCACATGTTTCTTTCATGTGCATGAGAATTTGAATTTGCATTGCATGGGCCTATACAAGCGTGCGGAAGGTCCAATGATGGCTGAAACAACTTGCTGAGTTCATGTGAAAAGCAATTGGACATGTACATTGGATGGAATGTTCTTGCAATTCAAGTTATAACATAAAAATACCAAAATGCTCATGAATGAAAAGAATTTTGAAACTCACAAATGGTAGATCCAAATGAGTATTATGAGTAATGATTGGAAAGCTCTTGAAATAACAAACAAAAGTCATGTTGCACAAAAAATCATTTGGTATGTTCAAATTGATCAAAACTGATAGGGAGAATCCAGGTACAAAACATATTCAAAACATTTTGGAAAAGTTCACCAAAAGTAAGCTCAATTAAGCCCTTATGTTTTCATGATGAAAGCTTCAAATGAAAACACCTCCAACATGAAAGTTATAGATCTTTTCAAGATGGTCAATATAGACTCAAAGTTTACATCATTTGGATTTTCTATGACAAAGTTATGGGCATTTGAAGTTGGGTACTTTTTCAAATTCAATAAATTAGGTCCAAGATGACCTATAATGTTTTGCATTATCACATGTATTTATTTTAGGATTATGAAATTTTGTCCAAAATAACATTTGAAGTAGACATCTCAAGAGTTCTAATTCATTTTGTCTCACCTCAAAATCATAAATATTAAGGAAGTTATGCCCTTGGTAAGTTGACCCTAAACTAGGGTTTCATTCAAAATGACCTATAATTTTTTGAAATGAATGATGACCTTACAAGCTTCAAATGGATTTTTGATAAACATGAAAGTTGTTCATATGGTTATTAGGAACAGTTTTTCTCTTTGGGTCATCTTAATTTTACAAATACATCAAAAGTTGTATCTCATTGAACCATAGTTTAGTTAGATGACTTGACTGGTCAACTTTTCAAGGCCAAACTCCCAATCTTGATGAATGAATGATTGAGGGGCCTAAAATAGGCTCACATATGCATAAAATGATGAATTAAAGAACTTCCCTTGATTAAATTTGATCAGAGGTTGAGATTGCTTCATGGGCAAGGCACAGTCAAAGCACTGTTGAATTAGGGTTTCCTTGGGAAACAATCTTCAAGCCCCTTGGGTTATCTTGAACAAATTGGCAAATTGAGATAATTGGGAGACATGTATGATGATTAGGAATTTTTTGTACCATTGCGATGCTTTTTCTCATCTTCATCTAGCCATTGCATTAGGCTTAGGAGCCTCCTAGTAACATTTTGGAGCACATGATCACTTGAGCTTCAAAACAAAAAGAGTTAGTGAGATATTTTTGTGCTTTTGATTAGTAATCAAATAAGAAAAGAAATAATATACAATACAAGCATGCTTGGTGGTCTCAAAACACTCAAACAAGTCCCAACCCTAGGGTTAATGAACTCAAACATGCTATGATCCTTGAGGCAATGCACTTGTGCAATAACATGATGCCATGAGGGATCTTAGGGTAAAAATTAGGGTCTTACAGATGCCCCTATTTAAGGTCGTTCTAGCCGGAGATATGAAGGTTAAAATCTTCGCCTCGACGAGATAGAATGAGCTTAAATAATAACAAAGAGACGAATTGTGGTCCCTAAGAGACCTCATGATGCAAATGTATGATGCAAAATAAAATCTTCATGGTGAATAATTGCCATGAAGGAAAAGAAATTGGGAGAAACTGAGGATCCGTAGGAGTAACACACTCACTAAGGAGACAGAGACTCTGGGGGAAATAAGGTAAAAATGTGTGAGCAACTCACGACTTGAAAAATTGCGGGGAGACACGAAGGGATTCCACGAAAATAAATTGATGGAAAGACTCGAGCTGACGCGAAGATGCATGTATTGGGGAATATGCCAATACAGAAAAACTATCCACAAAGGATACATCGGATAAAAATCCGGACTCAGACGGGAATGTCCACAAGGGACTCAGCTAAGGAAGAAACAACGAGATATTACAGGTTATAGGGTAATAAACTCAAAGAGAGACATGTTATCAAAACACGGGTTACTAGGTAAAAGAATAACACGCTCAAGGAGAAAGAATATCTCAGACCGGTATAAGGGTGAGAGATATCAATCATCTGAAACATCTGAGGAGGACCCAAAAGGCACATCTCAACTCAGGAAAATCTGACTCCATAGGGGACAATAAGTCATAATAGGGAGCAGAAGGAAGGAACACAAGGGATACCGGTTATTGGGCATATAATAGGTGACCAACCAGGCGTGAATTGGGAACATCCAAGACACTCATCATCCGAAAGGAGGGCTGAAAAAGCAAACGTGACTTACAGGATGGGAATTCGATTCCACAAGGAAATATGAATCTTACTCGACTGGGGAAGAAAAAGACTTCGACTGAAGAGCCCATGAGATATATTATCTACTACCGTTATATGGGTAAAAACGTAGATAACATACTCGCATGGAAGATTATCCATAATCGGTTACTGGGTTAATAAATGATAAATCGACCGAAAAGAATGGACATCGGGATACCGGTTACTGGGTATAAAATGATGATCAATCAGAAGGAGAAACAATCATTACCAAACAAGGGTAAATGAAAGATGACTCGCAAGGGAGAAATTTCCTGATAAAAGCAATTATCCAAGAGATATATCACCGGTTACTGGGTGGTATACTAAAAAACGAAGGAATATCAATACCGATTACTGGGTAAAGATAACCAATAAAGAGGGGATTACATCTATCGGTCACTGGGTAGAAAACCACAGAAATAGGACTTAAAACTATCGGTTACTGGGTAGAAGGCCACGAAATCTGCTGGGGAAATGATGAACAATTACTGGTTACTGAGCAATTGAACAACTAAACCACAGAGGACTACAGGGGATATCAAGGAAGGAATCAATCTAGGAACAAACTAGAAAGACACGATCAAACAAGACTCAACCCGATGAGGATATAACTCAGGGGAGTAATTCCATCCCGATACCTAACTAGGAAGGAAATTGAAACAATAATCATCCACGAGCACATAACTCAGTGGGGAAGAAAGAAGGAAAGATATACACTTTCTGCCTATGGGGATGACTCTATATGGAGAGATCAGACTTAAACATCTGCTTGGGGAAGAACATTTCACCAATAGCAGGAGATAACAAGCAAAGATATATGGCAAAGAATGCAGTCCTGAATATCTGAATGCTATGATTATGCATGTATATGTGTGATTTATGTATGATTAATGCTGACAAACAGACATATCTAACACACACAAGCCCGAGAATCACGAACGGACACTCGGCAAACATCTCAACAAGAATGGCGAAGCCTACTGGAGAACTCAGCTTGAGAACAACCCAAGAAGGATGAAAATAAATCATCAGGGGATATCAAACCCTATCCCAAAGCTACACTTGCTGAGGATACAAAGAAGATATATTCAGGAGCAGCGAAAGAAGATCAAACAGAGAACTCAACTCCGATGGGGATCATCTCTGGAATAAGAACAAGCAAGGGAAGTCTTTAACTATAGTTGGGAATAGGCAAAGTCAAAGCTTCCAACTATAAGAAATAACACTCTGCACAGGAGAAATCTTCCAGGAGCAAACAATCCTGACATAAGGATGATGCAGAAAATCTGTCGGGGAGTTTCCATCAACTCTTCCGAGGACAGGTGGCTAAAGTAACAATAAGATCCCTGGAGAAGAAGCTCTACTGGGGGAAGCTTACCAAGGAATGATGTAGAACTCCGTGGGGAACAACCACCAACCAGATGTTCATCAATCAAAACACTCCCTTCTATCTGCCGGAGAGGAAACTCTGCAAAGGGGAAAACAATAGCATTTTGCTCCATTGGGGAAGGAAATAAACATCTTCACCACCAGCTCTTAATGCTAGAAGAAATCTTCAGACTCGGAGGAGATACAAACATCAAACTTTGATCTGGCAACTCTACTAGGGACAAGCTGTAAATGCTCTTGAGGAAACTACCCTGGCTGGGGAAATTGGAAATGAATCCTTCGTTCACAAACGACATGCCAGGGATACCTCTTTTCAAAATAAATGAAAAGGGAAACAAGCCCTTCATCAACTGCACTTGGCAACTTCCTGCTGAGGCGACAAATATATGGAAAGATAACTCTACAGGGAACACATGCTTACTCTGTTGGAGATTCTTACTCAGTGCTAGGGAAAGACAAACTTCCTCGTGAGTAACAACCAAGATAATGAGATAAGGAATGCATATCAATATTTATCAATCTTTAAAGGATTTTAGGTTAGTCCGCACAAGGGATGACAACCATACAAATGATAAAACACAAATGCTAGCGCCAGACTCTCTGGGAAGCTGATGATGTATTCTTCTTTCTGTGCTCGCTGAGGAGACAATTTGAATATTGATGAAGAGGATATAAGGATTAAGAATGCCAGAAATGCACAAATGTCTTAGCCTTCGATGATCATACTGTCCTTGGGAAAGCACTGAGGACATTCCGCTTATCCTTTCAGTCATTGTGAATGTTCATTTTGTTTAAAAACAATTTATTCATGAAAACTTTATCTGCTCAAAACAATGATATTCATCAATTCAAACATGCAAATATTTGTTAAACAAAAACAAATAAGAGGGAAAAGAATTGGATAAAGGCTTAAATTTATTTAAGAGAATGGTAGTCCGCAAATGGCGAGACTCCACGAATCTTTACAAATTTGAAATTGGTGATATACATGAAAAAGGGCTACATTGAACATAACGACCGTTTCTCCACCAACTCTAAATCCATTGTATTTGAAACTTCAGTTGATGATGACTGAGTGAGAATCTTTGACGAACGATAGTTGTAGAACAAAGTCTTGTTAGGATGCAGTTACTTGCCAAATCCCTAATTTTTGCCTAGATTGCCCCAGGGTGAGGTTCTCAATCTAGCGGGATATATATTCATTTTTCATGTCTCTAACTTTTGCCTGGATCGCCCTTTCGGGTTTTCAATCCACCGAGACACTCATTTTTGCCTAAGCCGCCCTTTCGGGTTTTCAACTTAGCGAGCTATTCTGTTTTTATTTTTAGGCGAAGTATTTCTTGATTGCATCTGAATTCACAGGACGAGTGAAATCCTCCCCATCCATAGTTGTGAGCAACAGAGCGCCACCTTAAAAGGCTCTCTTAACAACGTATAGACCTTCATAGTTTGGAGTCCACTTGCCCCTGGAATCGGGCGCGAAAGACAAGACTTTATTGAGTACAAGGTCGCCTTCTTAGAACACACGAGGCTTGACCTTCTTATTAAAAGCTTTCTTCATCCTTTGTTGATACAACTTACCATGGCACATGGCAGTTAGTCTCTTCTCTTCAATCAAATTCAGCTGGTCATAACGACTCTGAACCCATTCAACCTCAGTCAACTTGGCTTCCATCAATACTCTCATTGATGGGATCTCGACCTCTACGGGGAGCACAACCTTCATGCCATATACAAGAGAGAAAGGGGTTTCCCCTGTTGAAGTGCAGACGGATGCACGATATCCATGCAAAGCAAATGGCAGCATCTCATGCCAATCTTTGTACGTAACAACCATCTTCTGAATAATCTTCTTGATGTTCTTGTTAGTAGCTTCAACAGCCCCATTCATCTTGGGTCTATTGGGAGAAGAATTATGATGTGCAATCCTGAACTCGCTACACAACTCTTTCATCATCTTATTGTTCAAGTTAGATCCATTATCAGTAATGATCTTGTCTGGTACACCATATCGGCATATGAGTTGGTTCCTGATAAACTTCACAACCACCTGCCTGGTTACATTTGCATACGATGCCACTTCAACCCACTTGGTGAAGTAATCAATGGCTACGAGAATAAAACGGTGACCGTTTGACGCCTCAGGTTCAACCATACCAATCATGTCAATTCCCCACATGGAGAAAGGCCATGAATCTTGTCCGCATAAATCTGACACTTATGGCATTTCTTCACAAACTTGCAGCAGTCAGACTCCATTGTCAGCCAATAGTAGCCTACTCTCAACATCTTCTTTTCCATAGCATGTCCATTGGAATGAGTACCAAATGAACCCTCATGAACTTCCGTCATCAACAGGTATGCTTCGTGTCTACGCATCTGAGCAGAACCATGTCAAAATTTCTCTTGTAAAGCGCATCACCATTAAGGTAGAAATTGCAAGATAATCTCCTCAAAGTCTTCTTGTCTTTAACAGATGCCCCAGGCGGGTAAGTCTGACTTTGGAGAAAGCACTTGATATCATAATACCACGGCTTATCATCTTTCACCTCCTCAACTGCAAACACATGAGTTGGTCTATCCAAGCGCATCACAGTAATATCTGGGACTTCATTCCAATAATTAACAATAATCATTGAAGCAAGCGTGGCAAGAGCATCCGCCATTCGATTCTCATCTCGAGGAATATGATGGAAGTCAACTTTAGTAAAGAAAGTTGAAATCCTCCTCGCATAATCTATATATGGGATGAGGCCAGGCTGGTTCGTCTCCTATTCACCCTTAATCTGATTAACAACAAGGTCCGAATCACCATAAACATCAAGATGTTTGATCCTAAGATCAATACATTCTTCCAAACCCATAATACAGGCCTCATACTCCACCATATTATTCGTGCATTTGAAATTTAGTCTTGCTGTAAAAGGAAAATATGTGCCTTGAGGAGTAATAATCACTGCCCTAACACAATTTCCATACTGATTGACAGCACCATCGAACACCATGCCCCATCGGGAACCAGGCTCTGGCCCTTCATCGAGCGTAGGCTCATCACAATCTTTCATCTTCAAATACATAATATCTTCATCAAGGAATTCGTATTGCACAGACTGATAATCTTCAATTGATTGATGCGCCAAATGACCAGCTAAGATACTAACTTTAATAGCTTTTTAAGCTCGATACTCAATATCATACTCAAACAATAGCATCTGCCAATGGGCAATTCTCCTAGTTAAAGCAGGCTTCTCAAAGATATACTTGATCGGATCCATTTTGGATATCAACCAAGTTGTATGATTCAACATATACTGGCGTAAATGCTTGGCAGCCCAAGCCAAAGCACAACAAGTCTACTCAAACATTGAGTACCGAGACTCACAGTCGGTGAACTTCTTACTTAAGTAGTAAATTGCATATTCTTTCCTTCCTGATTCATCTTGCTGACCAAGAACACAACCCATGGAATGATCAAGCACTGCCAAGTACATAATGAATGGTCTCCCTTCAACAGGCGGAGACAGAATCAGAGGCTCGGACAGATACTCTTTGATACTATCAAAGGCCTTCTGGAAATCCTTGGTCCAATCATGACGCTGATCTTTCCGGAGGAGCTTGAATATAGGCGCACATGTGGCAGTCATGTGGGATATAAATCTCGAAATATAATTCAAGTGGTCAAGAAAACCTCGCACTTGCTTCTCAATTTTGGGCGCAGGCATCTCTTGTATTGCTTTGACCTTGGCAAGATCAACTTCAATACCTCTCTCGCTGACAATAAAGCTCAATAACTTGCTGGAATGGGCTCCAAATGTACACTTGTTCGGATTCAAGCGGAGTTTGTACTTCCTCAAACACTGGAGAAGCTTCAACAAGTGTTTTACATGTTCAACTTCCGTTTTCGACTTTGCAATCATATCATCGACATACACCTCGATCTCCTTGTGCATCATGTCATGAAACAAAGTAGTCATAGCACGTTGATACGTGGCTCCGACATTCTTCAAACCGAAGGGCATCACTCGATAACAGAATGTTCCCCAAGGTGTGATGAATGTTGTCTTCTCCATATCCTCGGGTTCCATCTTAATCTGATTGTAACCGGAAAATCCGTCCATAAATGAAAAGACATTGAATTTAGCCTTATTGTCTACCAACATATCAATGTGTGGTAAAAGGAAATCATCTTTTGGACTAGCTTTATTCAAGTCACGGTAATCCACGCACATTAGGACTTTTCCGTCTTTCTTAGGCACATGCACAATATTGGCCACCCATTGAGGATATGTAGAAGTCACCAGAAACCCCGCAACAATTTTCTTCTAAACTTCTTTTTTAATCTTCCATGCCATATCAGGATGAGTTCTTCTGAGCTTCTGCTTTACAGGCACATACTCAGGCTTCAAAGGCAGGAAATGAGGCACGATATTAGTATCTAGACCAGGCATGTCTTCATACGTCCAGGCAAAGACGTCGACATATTCTCGTAGCAACTCAATCAACCCCTTCCTAACAGACTCTTCAAGGAGTGCCACAATCTTCACTTCACGAATGCAGTCCTCAGACCCCAAGTTGACTATTTCCAGATTCTCAAGATGCGGCTGAATGATCTTCTCCTCGTGCTCAAGCAGACGGGTAATCTCATAAGGAATCTCTTCAACATCATCTTCTTCTGCCTCAAATACAAGGAACACAAAGTTGGGAGATGGTGTTGGATCATTATGTTCAATGGGTTTGATCAACCTGCATAATGATTTTGAGTATAAAAGAGATTTCAGAATTCAAACAAGGCAAATCATTATGCAGATGGAAAAGATTGATTTGATTCTCTTTTTAGGGTTTTATGGTGATCACCAATTTCATGCGAAAGGCAAAAAATGAAAAATAATTTGAAAAACAAACATTTAACATTCGATTATTGAATGAATATCATTGTATTAATCAATTATGCCAACAATGTCTTCACTTCTCCTTTTGGCATGAGAGAAGGGTTTTTAAACAACATGAACACATTACGTTGACTTATGGATAACTGTTGGAACATCAACAGCGACCCAATTATTGCAGATTCCTCCAGGTATGACAAAGTTGTCGAGGTCTTCCTCTTCATCTTCTTCAATGATGGCAGCAACTTCTTGATCTTCGACAGTGTGGATGAAACCTCCACTCTGAAACAACCCAAGATCATTAGAAACACCGGAAGAATACCCTATACCAGCCCGAGATTTATTATCTTCCATCTTTCTCATTTTCCCCAAACCAGTAGTTGCACCATGCTCAGTGGCCAACTTCGCGTCATTATAAGAGACAAATGAAGAAAGTCCTTTCCTAGAAGGCTCAGCAATAGACAAAGCTTGGAACGGATTTCCAACCTCATCCTCAGCATCAATTTCGGAAAAGAAAGATAAATGGCTGACCAAGAGAGCTTTCTCTCCCCCTATCACCACCAACTTTTTGTTCTTGACGAACTTCAACTTTTGGTGTAGGGTGGATGTCACGGCACCTGCCTCGTGAATCCATGGTCTACCAAGCAAACAGCTGTATGACGGATGTATGTCCATAAATTAGAAAGTGATTTGGAAATCACTAGGTCCAATCTTGATCGGGAGGTCTAATTCACCGATCACAGTCTTGCGCGATCCATCAAAAGCTTTTACTACCACTCCACTTTGCCTCATGGGAGGCCCCTGATATGAAAGTTTGGCAAGAGTGGACTTTGGCAATACAATAAGTGATGACCCTGTGTCCACCAACACATTGGACAGGGCATCGTCTTTACAGTTCATAGAGATATGTAAGGCCAAATTGTGGTATTTTCCCTCCTCGGGAAGATCATCATCACAGAAGCTCAAATTGTTGCAGGCAGTTATATTTGCAACAATGCTATCAAACTGCTCGATTGTGACATTGTGATCCACGTATGCCACGTCCAATACCCTTTGCAATGCTTCACGGTGTGGCTCTGAATTCATCAACAAAGACAGGACAAATATCTTTGATGGAGTTTGAAGCAACTGCTCCATAACATTGTACTCACTCCTCTTGATGAGCCTTAGCATCTCATCACCATCATCTCTTAACATGCCAGACTGGCCAACCAGGATAGGAGCTTTAACAGATTTGACAACAACGGGGCCAACACCCTCAGCATGAGTAGAATGATTCGAAGAAGAAGTCCCCATGGTACCGGCAGGATTGACAACATCTCTCTTCACGATGTCTTCATGGGATTTCATCTTAACCGAGAAAACACGACCACTACGGGTCACTCCACTAACATCGCAAATGCTTATGACAGAGGTTGAGGGCAACGACACCTCCTTCCCATCTTCCAGCATAACAACATTATAACAATACAGAACCTCTTTATCTGACACATACGGGACAGGGCCCGCTGGCTTGATGATAAGAGTTGGCATAACCTTCTTCTTGCTGCCATCATACTTAATGACAACAGGATCAGGAATCTTGAACACTGGGGTGATAACGTCAACTTCATCCTCATTATGGTTCTGAAGTATCTCAATCATCCCTTGGTCTAGCATCTCTTGGATGTCCCTTCTTACTTTGAGGCATCCTCTTTCATTGACAGTGCACACCTGGCACCTATCATGATCATGCTCATAATAACTGTTCTCACACAACAGCTTATGCATCTCTACCAAGGATTGCCTTACGTCATTCACATTAAGGACTTTATATTTGCCAGGGCACCCCTGAACCATATTGACAGCTGCCTTCCCATGCTCGGACAATGGGTTCTTCTTCACATTTGGGCCTACATCCTCAAAGAATAGTATCCCACTCCTCACAAGGTCTTGCACCTTGGTCTTCAACGGAAAGCAATTCTCCACGTCATGTCTGGGCGCACCGGAATGATACACGCAATGAAGTTCGGGCTTATACCACCACTGCAGATTGGCTGGCACAGCAGGAGGATCTCGTGGGGTTATCAACTTCCTATCAATTAAAAGGAAGGCTACAATTCAGCATAGGTCATAGGAATCGGGTCAAAGGTCACCCTCTTCCTCCCATAGTTGTTGGTGTTGGCGTTATTATTATTGCGAGGCTGGTAAGCCTGTTGCTGACGAGGTTTTTGTTGTGGTTGTTGAGCTTCTCTGAAAGCAGGTGCTATATGAGCCACCTGGTGTTGGTTGACAACTGGTCGGACTTCTTTCCTCCTCACAGAGGGCCTTCTCTTAATATGGGAAGAAACAACATAAGTCTCCCCTTCGCGGGACAGACGTCCTTCGCGGACTCCCTCTTCTAGCCTCATCTGCATATTTACCCTTTCGGTAAAGTCCAAGGGAGCACTAGCAATCATACGCTCATAGTATAAAGAGCTCAAAGTCTTCAGAAAGATATTTGTCATCTCCTTCACCTCCAAGGGTGGCACTATCTGAGCTGCCAATTCCCTCCACCTTTAGGCGTATTCCTTGAAGGTCTCTTTATCTTTTTGGGACATCGCCCTCAGCTAATCTCTGTCTAGAGCCATGTCCATGTTGTATTTATACTGTTTCACAAATGACTCTCCTAAATCATTGAAAGTGTGGACGCTTGCACTCTCTAACCCCACATACCAGCGGAGCGCAACACCTGTCAGGCTGTCCAGGAAATAGTAAATCAGCAGTTGATCATTATCTGTTTGGGTCGACATCTTGCGAGCATACATCACAAGATGACTGAGTGGACACGTATTTACCTTATACTTCTCAGAGTCAGGCACTTTGAATTTGACTGGGATTTTCACGTTAGGCACTAAGCACAGTTCAACAGCGCTCTTCCCAAACAGATCTTTGCCTTTCACCGTTTTCAGTTCCTTGTGCAGCTCAAGGAATTGATCCTTCATCTCATCCATCTTTTCATAAACGTTTGAGCCCTCAGATGACTCAGAATGGTAGATGTTGTCCTCAACATGCGGCAAAGTATGCACAACGGGAGGTGGCACAGACATGACCGGGCTAGATGTCAACATAGAAGCAAAAATGGGAGCGAAACCCTCTGGTACAAAGTTAGGTGGCATTCCCCAAGGGAATCCAGCAGGCAGACTAGGAGCGAAGTGGGCGGTGGCAGCAGGCACTGTTGAGGTAACCACTTCGGAGATGACTGTCCTCGCGGGAGGAGTTGCAGGAGTAGGAGACGCTTGAATCTGAGCGGCAAGAACTGACTCTATCATGGCAGTCAGTCTGGAAACCTCCTTTTTCAGATCTATGTTCTTATGTTCAAGGTGTTCCATGATCTTCTGATGATTTGCTCGGGTGTTGTACCGATGCGTCAGCTTGTCTTCAAAATAAATGAAGAGCAAACAGTTAGA
Source organism: Lathyrus oleraceus (assembly GCF_024323335.1). Classification (NCBI taxonomy): domain Eukaryota; kingdom Viridiplantae; phylum Streptophyta; class Magnoliopsida; order Fabales; family Fabaceae; genus Lathyrus; species Lathyrus oleraceus. Next base: position 192,866,381 of record NC_066584.1, on the reverse strand, counting down.
CCACTGTATCAGGAACTCGGAAGCAAAACATGCTTATGCATGTGATGCATGCAATTCTTGTGCATATGATTTGTTTTTTATCAGAGGAACTTTATAAGGATCTATTTGCAAACGCTTTGGAAATTTTGAACTTTTTAAGACATATGTGGAATACTCATATAATATTTGGAAACATTTTTACACCAAAGAAGTAGTACAGTCTCGGTAACCAAATACAATACAAGAGAAAAGGAGAATAAACATCTTATGGAGCCCTAGAAATAATCGTCCAAAGCCTTCGAGATCGGAAGATACGTAGCACGAAGCCTCTTCACCTCTCTCTCATAAGCTGCTTCCATGTCGGCCTTCTCCTTGGCGAGCTGATCATATCTCTTCTTCCAAAACCTAGATGAGTGAGGTAGCAGAGAAGTAACCACATAATTGGGCTCATCAATAACCTGATGCTCTAGAAACTCTATCATTGCATCCTTATCCTTGAGCTGCTCAAGAAGCTCCTCACGCTCACGAACCCAAGCACGCGAACGGTCTTCGTCTCTCAAATCCTCTACTCCTTGATTAGGAAGGGTTTAAGGTCCAACCATAATCATAGGGGTCGGTCTCGGATACTCGTATGTCATGCGGTACTCGAGAGCTGTCTTCCTTACCCAAGAGGTGTAAGGTTCCAAAGCAACACAATTCTTCGGACCAAGCTCATTCCTCCCTTTCCTATGAACCTTGCGCCAGGCGTGGACCATCCTATCCTTCAAGTTTTGGGGATCTTTACCCTCTTGAAAGAATAAGCCTTCCAACAGAATGTTGTTAGGTTTATCCTTTAAGGGGAACCCAAGCTGACGGCGAGCTAAAGCAGGATCGTAGTTAATTCCACCACATGTACCAAGAAGAGGTACATTGGAGAACTCACCACAAGAATCAATAATCTTAACGCCATTATAAACACGATTATACGAAGATATATCATCATTAGTGAGAGACATAAGTCTCGTGGACCACCGTAGACATCCCTTTTTCTCCTTGAAGGCAAGCGTCTGAGGCAAGTGCGGAATAAACCACTTGTACAACAGAGGCAGACAACACACAATGGAACCACCACCCTTTGCATTTCTCATATGCGAAGAGAAATAACTGTCACCCAACAGAGTCTGAACAGGATTAAGAGAAGAGAATATCCTAATAGCATTCACATCCATAAAGTTGTCGATGTTGGGAAATAACACTAGCCCATAGATGAGGAGTACAAATATGGCTTCAAAATCTTCCTTACTCATGGCCTTCCCAAACAAGGTAGCTTTGGCGATCAGAAAATCGGACGAGAGACCTTGAATTCTACCTTTGGTAGTCATATTGACAACAATGTCGGATACCTCCACATGAAGCATGTCAGCAATCTCTTGAGAAGATGGAATCTTCTCCAAACCACTGAATGGCAACTGATCAAGAATAGGTATACCCACATGATAAGCATACTCCTCTAGTGTAGGAAAAAGCTGGAAATCTGGAAAAGTGAAGCACTGATACAAAGGATCGTAGAATTGTACCAACACACTCATCAGACCTTCATCCACCTTGGTAGAGAGAATAGATAGAAGCTTCCCATGGTGAGCTTTGAACTCCAAGGGCTCTAATACATAAGATGTCAGACGCCTTAACTCTTTCAATTCGGGTTGTGTGAAACTATACTTCTTCGTATTCCTTCTTTGCTTATCCATGTCTGAAAAGTTTGCAAATAAACCTTTTAAGTTCCTTGTAAAATCTTTATTGTTGATGACATGAATACGAGTGAATGCATGGATGCATGGATGCAACAATCACACTCAAGGATCAAGCAAGTCACACCACACAAAGGTCATGGGATGGCTCAAATCATCGTCAATATCAATCATCCAATTAGGTGGATTATGGTTTACACCTTATCAACACCCAAGTTCCATTTATATTAAGGATATACGAGAACGGATCAACCGCGAATCACAGGCTTGTTGTAAGTCACGAGCATGGAGTCTTGGATAAGAACCACCCAACGGGAGTGTACTATAGTTTAAACCTGACAATCATGTTCTAAAAGGTTCCCGTAGTCATCATCCCATCTTTCGGATATTATCGGATAAAACGACTACTCGTTCTCCAAAAATATTCTCAAGAGGAACCCTTATGAGTGTAGTATCGCGTAACAATCGCATCAAGTCTTACACTTGAACGACCTTCGCACTACGTCCTAAAATAGACATGATGGGCTAGGTATCTAAGGTCCTTGGTTTCTAAGGTTCCTATTGGAAAGAGTAATGCCTAACCACGACTACTCGTGTGACATTAGTGATCCCAATAAAGACCTCCACCAAGTGAATGTACTTGCAAGTTAACTTGTTAAGGGATAACTCCACACAAGTCAACAAGACTATGCAATTCTCCTATCATAAGTGCACTCGAGTTCGAGTATAGAACTCATCTCACAAGAAACCACCAAGCATACAAGCAATTAATATATCAAGCAATTCATACATTACAAACAATACATTCATCCCAAATTTGCACAAAAATATGCCACAAATAAATATAAACATACAATACATACAAGCAAAAAGTAGGCTAAACCCACGGGGCTAAGAGTTCCCCAACAGAGTCGCCACTTTTTTGTAGCGGGGTATTCGTTACCTTTAGGTTTATTGACTAAACCAAAAGTCAACATACAATTCGAGTCGCCACCGCACTTTTATTTTTCCAAAGGAAAGGCTAAAAAGCGAACAAAAGCCAAGGTAAGAAGTTTTTCAAATCAAAAACTAATAAAAATGTCAGAGATCTAGGTAAGGGGGTTGGTTATGAAATGGGAAGGTTTTACGCACCCAAAACATCCTTAGTACTCTAACGGAACCCTTTTTGCAAATATGTGTTGTAGGTTGGTATTTGTGAAAAGATTTGTACAAAAGATTGGGGGGATGAGAAGAGAATAGATTATATTTACAAATTTTTTTGTTTGAATGAATGAACCCATTGCCTACGTATCATCACAAAGGAGGATCAAAACCTCGTAGTTCGGTGTAAAAATCTCAAAGATAGGTGAATTGATTTTGATCAAAAGCCTTGAGGTCTTTTGTTATCAAAGGGAGAAAACTAAACCTAAACCAACAATCCACCATGTGAGGAAGGCTTCAACATGCTAGTGAGGAGTTAACCATATAATAAGCATGGAAGGCTTATAATCCAACACTAAGGATGAGGTGAGATTTACATCAACCACTATGATAACTCAAACCTATGACTAATGTTTTGAAAATATTTTTAATAAGTGGTCATTGGAACCACAAAAACAACTTGAAATGAGTTATATTTACAAGTTAAAGTTATTTATAAAATGAAGTCAAAGTTGGATTAAAGTTTATTTACAATGAGTATTTATAGAAATGGTTTTGAAAAGTCAAAGGCTTAAGGCCTAGGTTTCTAATTTGAAATAAAGTCAAAGTTTTGAAAATGATTTTTGGCTTGGTTAGAGTGGGGAGAAGAAGAGAATGGCTATTCCTAAAGCATACAGAGATAAGAGGGGAAAGATAAACCCTTGGAGTTCCTTTTCTTGAAGGCATATAGATGACTCAAGATGCTCCTTTCCTTTGGACTTAGCACACAAACAAGCAATCAATAATTGAATTCAAGCTCCTAGGATCTCCATTTTGCTTGGCTCTTAACTTGGCTACTCATGACAATGGTCCTCTTTTCACAATCTCAAGGTGGGATCCCTATCACACAAAAGCAAACATCAAAAAGCTCGCAACACAATAAAAGGAATGGACAAAGAATAAGTTTAAGGAGAAGTCCTTTGAGGTCAACTTTGAATTTTAGCATTCTAAAGGCATGAGGCCTAGTTGCTATTCAACAAATTTTTCATTCTAAATGCATGAGACCTAGTTGCTCTTGAACTCCATTAAGCATAGGTAAATCCTAATTCTAAGTCCTTTCTCCTTTTGCATTTGGGTTCCAATCAAAACAAACATAAAACAACATAAGATCGCAATATATTTATGTACAATAATGGGCTCAAATGAGCAAAAGAAAAATGACATAAACATAAAGTATGTGCTCAAGTGAGCAAAGATGAAAATCAATATGAATAATGAGCAAGAAATAAATGACATTAAAAATAAATGACAAGAAATTAAAAGCTCAAATTAAAGTTAGTAGTTAGTAAAGTTATGTTAGCTTGTCATAAGACAAGTCAATAAGAATATAGGCAAAGAACACAGATTAGAGATCATGACTAGTAAGCCAAGCTCCATAAACATGCCATGCCAAACAAAAAAGGGAAGGGCCTTGTATTGACTTTAGTTTATTTGCTTGACCAAGAAGCAACCTATCTTGGACACAAAATAACTCACTTGATCATGGATCAAGTTGAGTTTGGTTTGGATCAAAGAAGGTTAAGCTTCTCATTTGTCAAGACCAACCACAAGACTTTAACTCATTGGCCATTGATGGAAAGAAAGGGATGAAGATGAAACGGAGGGGAATAAGAAAATAACAACCAATCCCAATTGATCAAAGTTGATTAAAATCAACCTCAATCAAAACCAAACAGAAGAGAAATGAAGATAATAAATCAAAGAGTTAATGATATTTTTTTGGTATTTTTGAATTAAAAGAAAACACAAATAAAAAATAAACAAAATAAAGTTGAATCTCAAATTCAATTCAAAGAAACTTCAAAAAGTCCAATTAAATTCTCATAGGTTCAACATAGTCAAACAAGCTTTGACTAATTTTCTCAAAAAAATTTGAAATCAGAAAGTAATTAAAAACAATTAAAAATAACATAATATGAATTAAAATCTCAAATAATCTCAAAACAATCAAGAAATTGTTGAGACTATTTTTCGTTGACTTATCATGATCCATAAATGCTATGAAAATATTTTTGGATTTTTTAAAAGTCAGAAAGTATTTTAAAATGAATTAAAATCATTAAAACCAAGCAATTCATAAATAATATCAAATGAAGTCACAAAAATAATTAAAAATCAAATTATGAAACTAGATTTTTCAAGAAAAATTCTGGAGTTGGTCTCATATTTTTATGACTTCAAATGATATTTCAATGAATTATTTAAAATCAAATGAATTAACAGAAAATAAAAATAAAATGAAATAAATGAAAAAAGCAGCGCCACATGATGCATTTCATTAATTGACGTGGCATAAATGGATGGCTTAGATCTGATGGCGCACTATACATCCAAGTCAAACGCGACACATCAAGCATTAAATGAAGTAACTGAAATGGACGTGTGAGATTAGATCGTGGAAGCCAAATCCAAGGGCCACAAACGTGCACATGTGGTGGTGGTGGTAGAAACCACCATCTTCTCCGGCGAAACAACCAATTCCGGGCACCAGTTGCAGAAAAATAAAACTTAGTGAAAATTAAAAACAAGACCATGGAAATGAAGCTCGTGTGATGTAGATCATCACTGTACCAATGTGTAAGACCCCAATTTTGGCCCTAAGATCCCTCATGGCATCATAACATTGCATTTGCAAAGCCTCAAGGATCATAAGCATCTGGGTTCCCTTTGCCTTTGGGTGGGACCTCTTGTGAGTGGTTTGAGATCACCAAGCATGCTTGAATTGTATATCATTGCTTTTCTCATTTATTTTACTAACTAAAAGCACAAAAATATGTTACTAACATTTCTTGTTTGTAGCTTGAGCAATCACAAGGTCTAAAAGCTTCTGGGAGATTCTATGTGCAATGATAAGGCCAAGAGAAGATGAAAGCAAGCATGGAAATGGTTCCCAAATCTCTCATCCATCAAATATGCCTCCCTAGTATCTCAATTCATCATTTTGATCAAATTAAGTCAAGGGGTTTGAGGTTTGTCTCCCAAGGAAACCCTAATTCATCTGATCATCAACAATGCCTTCCTCATGAAGCAACCTCAGTCCAAGGTCAAATACCATCAAGGGAAGTTCTTTAATTCATAATTCGATGCATATTTGAAGTTATTTGAGTGCCCTCAATCATCAATTCATCAAGATATGAGTGGTGGACTTGAGAAGTTGATCGGTCAATTCATCTGTCTATTTTGAAAAAGCACCGAGACCTAATTATTTATGTGTTGGTCAAATGGATATGATCCCAAGAGAAAACATGTTCTTAAGGACAATGTGAACAACTTTCATGTTCATCAAAAATTGATTTGAAGCTTGGAAGATCATCATCCATTCCAAGACATTATAGGTCATTTTGACTGAAACCCTAATTTTGGGTCAACTTCCCAACAACATAACTCATTCATTTTTTATGATTTTTAGGTGGGACCAAATGAATTGGAAATATTATTGTGTCTAATTCAAATGTTATGTAGAGAAAAAGTTCAAAATCTCAAAATAAATACATGTGATAATGCAAAACATTATAGGTCACTTTGGGCCAAGTGCATTGAAATGGAAAAAAGTCCAACTTCAAGTGCCCATAACTTTTTCATTAAAAATCGAAATGATGAAAACTTTAAGTCCAAATTGATTTTCTTTAAAAGATCTACAACTTTGATGTTGAAGGTTTTATCATTTGGAGATTTCATCATTGAGACAGAAGGGCTTGAACATTGGCCAAATTTAGAAACTTCACTCATGCATGTTTTGCACCCTACACTTTAACCTCAAAATTCACTAATTTCCAAGGCCCAATTGAAATTTTGATCAACATATCATTTGTTCCTTATGCAACAAGCTCTCTAACCATTACTCATAAGGTGGCATTTGGAGTTTAGAAGCACCATTTTCGAAGGCACGAAGACTAAGTGCATTTTGTGAAATTCAATTCAAATTGCCATGCATGAGCTGTTTATACTTAATGTACACGTCCATTTGAAATTCACATGAACTCAGCAGGTCATTTCAGTCTTCATTGGGCCTTCCACATGATCACACAAGCCCATGCAATGAAAAATCCATTTGCCATGCACACGATCTAACTCATGCACTCAGCCATTTCCAGCTATAAATACATGTGATATGCTTCATAATTCTCCAACCTGAAGGCGCCTGAAATGCTGCAAGAGTGAATCCCTAACCATACCTAAAGGAACAAGTTCATCTTTCTTCAAAAAATTCAGATCTGAAATTCAATTGCATTTGGTTGAATTTTCAGATCTAAAGTTCCTAGACCTTCATCATTTGATCTATTGAAGTTCTGTTTTGCAAAAGGAACCAAGGAAAGTGACTCAATTCTTCATAATCCAAAGGTTTTGATCAACTGGTTTTTGCTTCGAATCTCATTATTCTTTGATCCATTGGCCTTAATATTGTGTTGTCTGAAGTCCTCTCTATAGAGGCATTATTATTGAGTGCTTAATTGTTGAAATCGAGCAAGTTCAGTTGAACATCACCAAACTTCCATCTCTGGTTTCTCTCTTAATAGGAATCTAGAGTGGAAGTGAGTGGTATAGGAGTGATGTACATCACTTCACCTTTCGAATGGTGCCTGGATCGTCCATTTTAGTAAGCATTTAAATCTCTAGGTTTTTTGACCTTCGCCGGAGCTCACCGGAGAAGACGGTGGCGCTGGCCACCGTCTCATTGCCAGATTGATTGTGAGCCACACAATGCGTTTTCCAGATCTAATCCCAGCGCTCCATTGTTATGACTTTTATTTAATATCCATGTGGTTGCATTTACTGAGGAATTTGGTGCGTGCGCATGCCATAGCCGTTTGATGATCCGGCTCAATTAATGAGCTTAGATCGAACGCGTGTGGATTTTCCATATTTTCCAATTTCTTATTTTATTTTCTTTATTTCCTTTTATTTCAAAAATTCATATCTCTTTTATTATTGGTCCAAAAAGTATGGGACCAATTGCATTATTTCTCTTTTAATTTCTAGTTTCTAAAAATGATTTTTAATTTTTTTTATTTCATCATTTGCTATTTTTTAATAATTTTCTCTTTTATGGTCATTTTTAATTCATTTTAAATAGTTTCTGATATTCAAAAAATACAAAAATATTTTTTTAACCTCTTTGAATGATGATGGATCTATGAAAAATATTCTCATCAATTTATTAATTGATTTGAGATTTATTTGAGATTTTAGTTCAATTAGGGTATTTTCATTCATTTTTTAATTGATTAAAAATAGTTTCTGACTTTTAAAAATGCTGAAATTTTTTGACAAACTTTGTTTGACCTTGTTGAACTTGGGATAATTCACATGGACTTTTCAAAGTTGATTTGAAGTGAATTTGAAGTTTGACCTTTCTTTAATATTTTAATTCAAGTTTATTTTCAAATATTAAAAAAGCCAAAAATATTTTGTTTATTTCTTGACTTCCAATCTTCATCTCATTTCTGATTTTTTATGGTTTGACCTCGATCTTCCCTATCTTTGGTCAACATTTATGGATTGGTACATTCCTTTTCATTTGATGCACTTTATTTTTCTTCATTTCCATTATCCATCTTCTTTTTCTTCTTTTCTTTTTGATCAATGAGTTAAAGGTTGATAAGTTAGCATTGATTAAGGAGGTTTAATCTTCCTTGATTCAAATCTAATTCATCTTGATCAAATGATCAAGTGAATGGCTTTGCATTAAGGATAGATTGCTTCTTAAATCATGCAAAGGACTTAAACCAATACAAGATCATTCCTCTTCCTCTTTTTGGCATGGCAAGTTGTTGGAACTTTGTTCACTAATCAAGACTTCTAACTTGTGTTGATGCCTACATTATTATTGACCGGCCTCAGATAGTTGTGACTTCTACATAAGTCCAATTACGATTGCTTAAGATAGCGCTAAATTTGCCTTATGGCACACTAAATACTAACATTAACCATTAACAATTAACATTTACTTTTTTCCCCTTTACTTTTATGCAATTTATTATTCTTGTACATATTATTCATTTGCTTTTTTCCTTTGCTCACTTGAGCACATGTTTATGTTAATGCAATTTGCCTTTTGCTCACTTGAGCACATATTTGTGTATATATCATTGTGTTTGTGTTTTGTTTTGATTGTTGTGGACCAAATGCAAAGAAATGGACAAATGGACTTAGACTTTAGGACTTTCCCTATGCATATGTGGAGTCAAAGAGCAACTAGGCATTTAGCCTTTAGAGTGCTATAAAGTCAAAGAGCAACTAGGCATTGGGCCTTTAGAATTCTATAAATGTTGAAGAGAACTTTGAAAGGACCAATCTCTAAAACTCCTTCTTGTTCATTTTTGATTGCTTGATGGAACTTTTTAATGTGTGTGTTGTTGTGCTAGGGATTCCAACATTGAGCCTAAGTGAGGAACCATTGCCATGAGCTTCTAAGAGAGAGAGATCTAAGAGCCATTGAGGAACTTTCCAAGAGCTGAATTGATTGTTGATTTGCTTGAGCTTACTATTATTTTGCTTGCATATTCCAAAGGATGGGAGCTACTTGGATCATCAATATGATCTCAAGAGAGGAACTCCATTTGTGGTCTTGTTCTCTTATCCCTTACCTCTTACATGTCTAGGACTTTAGCCTTTCTTCTTCTTCCCTCCACTCTAACCCAAGCCAAAACTTTTGTGCAAACATTTAACACTTCTTTTCAAACATTAGAAACCTAAGCCTTATGCTTTTGATTTTCAAACTTCCTTTTCATAACACTTATTTTGAATTAAATCTTTAAGTCAACTTTGACCATATTTTGTATACTTTTCATTGGTAAATATAACTCATTCAAATGTCTTTTTGTGGTTTCCATGGCCACTTTCTTAATCAAATTTTTCATAACCTTTAACTATTAGGTTTGAGTTATCCTCGAGGTAGATATAATACTCACCTATATCATTAGTGATGGACAATGAGTCTTCCATGCTTATTATAGGGTTAACCCCTCACTAGCATGTTGAAGCTATCCTCACATGGTGGATTTGTGGTTTTAGGTTGAGATTTCTCCCTTGGATAACAAAAGACCTTAAGGCTTTTGGACCAATCAATTCACCAACTCATTTTTTTGTTGAGATTTTTACCCCGAACTACGAGGTTTTGATCCTAATCTTTTTTAAGATGGTACGTAGGAAATGGGTTCATCCATCCAAACACAAAATGTAAATAAACTTGTATATTCTCTTCTCATCTCTTCAATCATGTTTGCACAAACAAATTTTCACAAAATACCAACCTTACAACAAGTATGAAAAGGGCTCGCTAGGAGTACCTAGGATGTTTTGGGTGCTTAAAACCTTCCCATTGCATAACCAACCCCCTTACCCAGATCTCTGACATTTTTACTAGTTTTTGATTTGATAAAACTTTTAGGCTTTTGTTCGCTTTCTAACCATTCCCTTGGATAAATAGAAGTGCGGTGGCGACTCGACTTGTATGGTTTACCTTAGATTTAGTCAATATCTCTAAAGGTAACGAATACCCTATTACACAATGGATCTCCCTCACTCTTCCTATATTGAGAGAAATGTGAAGGAGAAAATCATGGTGTTCATACTAATTGTTCATGAAATGAAGAATTGAAAGCACCAATGGCTTGCCTCAAGTATGAGGACTTCAGAAAATCACAGAAACACAAGAATGCTACATTGAATTAAGAGTTCTAGATCCAAAAAGTTTGAGATTATACCTCTAAATTGATGGACTTCTGGCCACGAATCCTTCAAGATCTTTGCTCCTCTTTGATCTATGAATGTAATGGAAGTGATAGGCTAAGGAATTTGCCTTCAAAACTCAGCTAATGATGCTGAATTTTAAGCTCGAAAAATTGAAGAAAACTGATTAATTCCTTTAGTGATGGCTATGGTTTCACTCCTGTAGCACTTGGGATCTCCAGAAGGTTAACAAATGAAGCTCATGAAGGCTCTATTTATAGTTGAATGTGGCTGATCACACGCTTCTTTCATGTGCATGAGAATTTGAATTTGCATTGCATGGGCCTGTGCAGGCGTGTGGAAGGCCCAATGATCTCTGAAATAACTTGTTGAGTTCATGTGAAAAGCAATTGGACGTGTACATTGGATGCAATGTGCTTGCAATTCAAGTTATAACATAAAAATACCAAAATTCTCATGAATGAAAAGAATTTCGAAACTCACAAATGTAGATCCAAATGAGTATTATGAGTAATGGTTGGAAAGCTCTTGAAATAAGGAACAAAAGTCTTGTTGGTCAAAAAATCATTTGGTATGTGCAAATTGATCAAAACTGGTTGGGAAAATTCAGGTACAAAACATATTCAAAACATTTTGAAAAAGTTCACCAAAAGTAAGCTCAATCAAGCCCTTCTGTTTTCATGATGCAGGGTTATAATGATAAAACCTCCAACATAAAAGTTTTAGGTATTGTCAAGATGGTCAATATAGACTCAAAGTTTGCATCATTTGGATTTTCTATGACAAAGTTATAGACATTTGAATTTGGGTACTTTTTCAAATTCAATGAATTCGGTCCAAGATGACCTATAATTTTTTGCATTATCACATGTATTTATTTTAGGATTATGAAATTTTGTCCAACATAAAATTTGAATTAGACACCTCAAGCTTTCCAATGCATTTTGTCGTACCTCAAAATCATAAGAATTAAGGAAGTTATGCCCTTGGTAAATTGACCCAAAATTAGGGTTTCAGTCAAAATGACCTATAATGTTTTGAAATGAATGATGATCTTCCAAGATTCAGATGGATTGTTTATGAACATGAAATTTGTTCATATGGTTCTTAGGAACATTTATTATCTTGGGTCATCTTCATTTGGCAAATACATAAAAAGTTGTATCTCATTGAACCTTAGTTTAGTCAGATGACTTGACTGGTAAACTTTTCAAGGCCAAACTCCCAATCTTGATGAATGAATGATTGAGGGGCCTCAAATAGGCTCACATATTCACAAAATGATGAACGAAAGAACTTACCTTGATTAAATTTGATCAGAGGTTGAGATTTCTTCATGGGCAAGGCACAGTCAAAGCATAGTTGAATTAGGGTTTCCTTGGGAAACAATCTACAAGCCCCTTGGGGTATCTTGATCAAATTGGAAAATTAATATAATTGGGAGACATATATTATGATTAGGAATTTTTTGGACCATTTCCATGCTTTTTCTCATCTTCATCTAGCCATTGCATTGGGCTTATGAGCCTCCTAGGAGCATTGTTGAGCACATGATCACTTGAGCTTCAAAACAAAAAGAGTTAGTGACATATTTTTGTGCTTTTGATTAGTAATCAAATAAGAAAAGCAATAATATACAATACAAGCATGCTTGGTGGTCTCAAAACACTAAAACAAGTCCCAACCCTAGGGTTAAGGAACTCAAAGATGCTATGATTCTTGAGGCAATGCACTTGTGTAATAACATGATGCCATGAGGGATCTAGGGTCAAAATTAGGGTCTTATAGCGACTCTATATTTATTGACGTCAAGTTTATCCATATCTTGATGGTCATTAATTTACCGCTATAGAAATTAAGTGGCGACTCTGCTGGGGAGTAGTCCTCAGTGGGTTTAGCCTACTTTTTTTGTGTGTATATATTTGTATATTTGATGTTTGTTTGCATATATTATTGTATGATATTCTTTCTGTTATGTTTGGTGATATCCGTATGGTGAGATATGTTCTAACCCGAACTTGAGTGCAATTAAGATAGGAGGATGGTATAGTCATGTTCGACTCGCGTGGAATAGTCCTTAATGTGTTGGCTTGAGACACATCTACTCAGCGGAGACCCCCTTGGAATTATTGATATCACACGAGTAAATTATGGATAGGAATTACTTTTCCCAACCTGTTAGTCCAAGAAGCTGAGGACTATAGAACATATAACCCAACTTGGCCTATTTAGGACGTAGTGCAGAGACTATTCAAGTGTAGACTTGATAACAATTGTTACGTGATACTACACTCAGACGGGTTTCTCTTGAGAATAATATGGGTTTATGACTCGGTCATCTTAACCTATAGTATCCGATAGATGGGATCACGACTCTGGGAACTTTTTAGAACATGATCTACAAGTTTTTATCCTTACTACACTCCTTTGGGATGGTTATTAACCTGACTCCATGCTCGTAACTCTTAACAAAACCTTTGACTCTTGGTTAATCCGACCAGTCTCATCAATATCAATGGAACTTGGGTCTTGATAAGGTGAAAACCATAATCCACCAAAATGGATAATTGATCTTGATGATGATTTGATCCATCCCTTGACATTTATTTGTGTTTTCCTTGTGTGTGATCCCGTGTGTGTGATTGTGGCATTCCTGCATACATGTGCATCATGACATTCATCATAAAAAATAAATTTCAAGGAAACTAAGGTCTTATTTGAAAATATTTTCAGACCATGGATTATGTATGAAGGAACACTAAGAAGTACAGTTTAAGATGTCCTAATTTGAAAGAGTTAAGGAAGTTGTCATCCTTTGTATTAGATCCCTTGGACTTCAAGCAACGTCATGGGAAGCTCTTGTCTGTGTTATCTACTGATGTGGTTGAAGAACTTTTGAGTGTTTTGTTTTAGTGTTATGACCCTCTCTATTGGTGCTTCACTTTTCCTGACTATCAGCTTGTGCCCATGTTAGAGGAGTATGCCCATCTCTTGGGTATGCCCATATCTAACAAGGTACCTTTTAGTGGATTGAAGGAGATCCCGAGATCTCACGTCATAGCCGAAGATCTTCATTTAAAGAAATCTGAGATTGATGTTCATTTGGTGAAGAAAGGAGGAATTCTAGGGTTGACTGATGAGTTTCTCATTGGTAGAGCTACTGCTTTTGCACAAGCCGGTAGCATGGATGCTTTTGAAGTTATCTTTGTGTTGTTCATCTATGGTCTAGCTTTGTTCCCTAACATTGACGGTTTTGTTGATGTTAACGCCATTAGAATCTTCTTGATTGAGAATCCTTTTCCAACTCTGTTGGGTGACACATACTTCTCTTTGCATTTAAGGAATTCTAAGGGTGGTGGAACTATTGTATGTTGCGTTCCTCTCCTGTACAAGTGGCTTATTTTGCACTTGCCTCAGACGCCTGCTTTCTTGGAGAACAAGCAATATCTATGGTGGTCTCAGAGACTTATGTCTATCACTAATGATGATATTGTCTGGTATGATTCTGCAGTGGATAGAATGGATATTATTGACATTTATGGTGAGTTCTCTAATGTGCCTCTCATTGGTACACAAGGAGGAATCAACTACAACCCTACTTTGGCCCGTCGTCAGCTGGGGTTCCCCTTGAGAGATAAATCTAATAACGTTAAGTTAGAGGGTCTATTCTTTTAGGAAGGTAAAGATCCCCAACATTTGAAGAATAGGGTGGTGCATGCTTGGCAAAATGTGCATAGGAAAGGAAGATCCGAGCTTGGTCCTTGCAACTGTGTATCTTTGGAAGCTTACACTACTTGGGTGAAGACGAGAGCTTTGGAGCTCAAGATGTCATACGCTTGTGAGAGACCTATGTCTATGGTTGTGGTTGAGCCTTTAACTCTCCCTAACCAAGATGTAGAGGAGTTGGAAGACGCACTTGCCAAGATCAAGCAAGAGAGAGACTTGTGGAAAGAACGGTTCCATGCTTTGAACCGAAAGCATGAAGAGTTACAACTTGAGTCGAAAGACAAAGATGCACTTATTGAGGTTCTTGAGGATCGTGCAATGAAGAGATATAGAAAGTCAGAGGGTCTAGTTGCCTCTAATATGCCTCAGTCTTACGGTGCTTGGAAGAAGATTGTTGATCAGCTTGCCCTCGAGAAAGCTTAGATGAAGACATTATTTGAGTCAGAGATTCAACGCATCCGGAGGAAGTATACTCCTGGTGCTTAGGATCACAATTTCCTTTTTTCTCTTGTATTTTGTATTTTGGTTTATGAAATTGTACTAAGTATAATCCTTCCAATTTTATGAATAAAAAGGGATTTTATGGTCAATATGATTTTTTATTGATAAATGTCATTACTAATTGTAAATATTTGCAAATGAGACTTCATATGTTCCTTGAAACTAAAAACAATAAAAAACATTGCATTTCATGCATCATTTGCATAACGGGTTTCTCCCGCCAGATGTCTTTTTAGTTCTTCTTCTGTGTATCAGCCAAGCTGACTCATCACTATAACACTCGAGCTAATCGACTAAAAAGAATGGAGCACCCTGAATAATAAAATAGAGAGCTGAAGGATGAGATTGTCAGACTCACAACCTTGATGGAGTCTGTGATAGATGCTCAGAACCAATTGCCTCCACCTCCTGTAACTCCTTCTTCTTAGAGGACTATTATTTCGGGGATTTCTTCATCATCTGTGCCTATGGTTTCTAGCCAGTCTGTTCCTGCCATGCCTGTCGGGTTCCCTTGGGGAATGCCACCAAATTTTGTGCCTGAAGGGTACGCGCCTACATTTGCTTCTCTGCCGGCATCTATCCCGGTCCTGTCTGTGCCTCCTCCTATTGTTCATACTCTTCCCCGTGTCGAGGAAACCGTTTACCACTCTAAGCCATCTGAAGGTCCAAATGTTTATGAAAAGATGGATGAGATGAAGGATCAGTTTCTTGAGCTACGAAAGGAATTGAAGACCCTGAGAGGGAAGGATTTATTTAGGAAGAGTGCTATCAAGCTGTGTTTAGTGCCCAATGTCAACATTTTGGTAAAGTTCAAGGTCCCAGACTTTGAAAAATAAAAGGGGAATACTTGTCTATTGAGTCATCTTGTCATGTATGTTAGAAAGATGTCTACTCAGGCCGACAACGACCAGCTGCTTATTCATTACTTCCAAGATAGCCTGGGTGTTGTACTTAGATGGTACATAGGCTTAGACAATGCCAGTGTCCGCATTTTTAACGACTTGGGTGAGGCTTTTATCAAACAATATAAGTACAATGTTTATATGGTGCTAGACAGGGATCAGTTGAGGTCGATGTCTCAGAAAAACAAAGAGACATTCAAAGAATATGCTCAAAGATGGAGGGAGTTGGCTGCTCAGATTAGTCCTCCTTTGGAAGAAAAGGAGATGACTAAGATATTCTTGAAGATGCTGAGTTCATTTTACTATGAACGTATGATCACCAATGCCCCTAATGATTTCACCGAAATGGTGAACATGGGGATGAGATTGGAAGAAGGAGTCTGAGAAGGACGACTTTCCAGAGATGAAGCGTCGGCGAGCAAGAAATATGGTGGTAGCTTCTCCAAAAAGAAGGAAGGAGAAACTAATGCAGTATCAGCATGGAGGCAGATTAGGCCTCATGTGAGAAAGAATTCCTAGTCCCGTCAACATCAACATCAAGTATCATCAGTAATTCCAGTTTTTTCCAGCAACTCAACCAATCAATCAGTTCAAATTCAACAACAACATCAACAACAACCACAACAACGTACCAACTCCAACAACAACAATAATCATTAGAACTTCGAAAGTAAGAAGGTCTCGGTTGACCCTATTCCTATGACATATGTAGAGTTGTATCTGTCCTTGGTAGTCAAGAATATTATCCAACCAAGGAATCCTCCATAAATTCCAGAGCCACTACCATGGTGGTTTAAACCTGGTCTTCATTGTGCGTTTCACCATGGAGCCCCTGGTCATGACATTGAAAACTGTTATCCCCTAAAATATGAAGTTCAAAAGCTAATCAAGAGTGGTATGGTGTCCTTTGAGGATAGAATGCCAAATGTCAAAGATGATCCATTGCCTACTCATGGTAATGCCTCTGTAAATATGGTGGAGGGTTGTCCCGACGAATTCAAAGTTTATGATGTCCTCCACATCTGAAGATCTTTGGTGGAGATTCATAAGGATATATGCTTGGTTAGTGAGTGTGAACATGACCAGGGCGGTTGTAATTTGCAGCATGAATCCTCGAAGGTGCGTAATTGTCAAAAGAGATATTGAAAGGCTGATGGATGAAGGTCTTATTCAAATCAACCAGTCCCAAGATTGGGGCAATGATGTGAATGTGATAGTGCTGGTATTCAAAACCCCTGAGCGGGTAGTTATTTAGTTCGATAGCAATAACAACAATAATGTCAGCAGATCAATATCGCCGTTGGTTATATGGTTAGCGAGCCCCGTCCCCTATTCATCCGATAAATTTGTGTCGTACAAGTATAATGCCACCATGTTAGAGAATGTTCAAGAGGTTCCTCTTCTAGTTGTAGATTTAGTGGTGAGTATTGCGGATGTAGTGAAGGAGACCCGTAGTGGTCGTGTGTTCAGTCCGGTGTTTCTGAAAGTTGTGGAGGATGTGTTAGTGGGAAAGAAGGCAAAGATTCCTGCAGTTGATTCAGTTAGTGCTCCAACGTGTCAGTCTGGTGAATCTAGCAAGTTGAAGACTAACGATGATGATGAGGTGTTGCGCATAATTAAGAGAAGTGAGTTTAACATTGTGGAGCAGCTGCTTCAAATGCCGTAAAAAATTTATGCGTTGTCATTGTTGATGAATGCTGAGGCACACATGGAAGCATTGTAGAGAGTGTTGGAACAAGCTTACATGGAACACGATGTTACTGTGAAACAGTTTCACCACATTGTTACCAATATCACTTCTTGTAATAATTTGAGATTCTATGATGAAGAACTTCCTGAGGAAGGCAGAAATCACAATTTTTCGTTCCATATTTCAATGAATTGCAAGGAGGACGCTCTGTCCAATGTTCTGGATGACACTAGTTCGTCGTTGAATGTGTTGCCAAAATCAACTCTAGCAAGACACTCCTATCAAGGCGCTCCTATGAGGTATAATGGCGTAGTTGTTAAAGCATTTGCCGGTTCTCGAAAAACTGTCATTGGAGAAGTGGACCTTCCGGTTAAGATAGGTCCGAATGATTTTCAAGTAATGGATATTCACCCAGCCTACATTTGCTTATTGCGAAGGCCTTGGATCCATGAAGTTGGTGTCATGACATCTTCTCTGCACCAGAAGCTAAAATTTGTGAAGAACGACAAGCTTGTCGTTGTTGGTGGAGAAAAAGTATTGTTAGTAAGCCATTTGTCATCCTTTACTTATGTAGATGCTGAAGAAGAGGTTGGAACTCCATTCCAAGCCTTATTTATTGCTGATGAATTGAAGAAGGTTGAGGCACCCCCGAAGGATGCATAGGAGGTTATTCAGGGTGGTAGCATCGACAGATGGGGTCGCCTTGTGGAAGTCATTGAGAACAAGAATAGAGTAGGGTTGGGATTTTAGCAAGGGCCATTCAACGCCAATGTCAAGGATATGCAAGAAGTTTTCCGCAATGGAGGGTTCATTCACAAGGATGATTAACACTCAGTTGTCATTATTGAAGACAGTGATGAAGACGAACTTTGTGACAATTTTGTAACACACGACCAGACTTGCAACAATTGGGTTGCTGTTTATGTTCCTATTGTTATGCACCGTTCGAATTAATTTGTTTATTTTATTTTAAGAAAAATCCTTCTCCTGTGCCTAAGGGAGAAGTGAAACATTGTTGGGAATTTTCCTTATTATCATCAATAAAATACAATTTTATTCATCCACATCTGTGATGTTTGTTTTTCATTTTTGCTTTTCTGAAAATGGTAATCACAAAAAAAACATAAATAAATAATAATCTTTCCATCCGCGTAATCTTTGTTCACACTTCACCGTTCTAAAATCCAAATATCAAATCATTATGCAGGTTGGTTCTTGTAGCGGGGTATTCGTTACCATTAGAGATATTGACTAAATCCAAGGTAAATCATACAAGTCGAGTCGCCACCGCACTTCTATTTATCCAAAGGAATGGTTAGAAAGCGAACAAAAACCTAAAAGTTTTATCGAATCAAAAACTAGTAAAAATGTCAGAGATCTGGGTAAGGGGGTTGGTTATGCAATGGGAAGGCATTAGGAACCCAAAGCATCCTAGGTACTCCTAGGGAGCCCTATTCATATTTGTTGCAAAGGTTGTTGTTTTTTTTTTGAAAATTTATTTGTGCAAACATGATTGAAGGGATGAGAAAAGCGTGTATGTTTATCTAATGTACTACTTACTAAAAGAAGGGTCAAAAGAAAATGACTCGCACGGACGTCGCATCCACTGCATGCGTATCTCATTTGAATCTGAGAATCAGAGTCTTCGTAGCTCGGCTACCTATGGGTTAAAGCGGAGTGTGCTTGCTAAGACATCGCGTCTTATGCCTACGTATCCCATCTGGGATGAAAATCAGAGCAAAACGTAGTTCGACTAACTACGGGGTAAGGGTTGTGTTTTGGGGTGAACGACGTTACTACGCAATCTACCGGATGCTCGACCTTTGGAGACTTACTCGCCTGTAGTAGAAGGGGATAACGTGTTCTTAGGAGAAGAAAAATCAATGAGTTTGGGGTGTTTAGGGATGCTCATGCAAAAAGGCAGTCCTCGATGAAGGAATCGCGCTACCTTAAATGACATGCCACGAGAGGCTATACGAAACCTAAGAAATCGGTAACATGTGGGAAAAGTAAAGGGATCGAGAGATCTACCGTACAGATAAAGATCCGAAGTAACAGTAATTAGATAAATAAGAAACCCAAAGACTCTTCCAAGCTAAACACCATCAAAGAAAGCGAGTCAGTACAGGTAATCGGAATAAACCTCCAGGTGGTATCCCACAAATAAAGTGGAACACCAGGCAAGCCATCTCTGCAAGAGTCATATGAGCCCTCACAAAACAAAACTCAACAAACAGGTTAGAGAAACAAGATAGGGTAATCAAGAGTTGCCCCCAAATCGTAATGTAACCACATGAATCATGCCATTAAAATTCACAAAAAGCTCAAAAAAAGCAACCAAGGGTAGGAGGCCTAAACCTCTTGTCAAACACATGCATCAAAAGGGTATCAAATTCACCCATAATGCCTCATACATTGAGAGCATTCAAATTAAAAGCATAAAGTAATGGGAATAAGGCAAACCTGACTGGAGAGATCGAATGAAATTGAATTTCCCGGTTGGGTGTGCAAAGCAATCTGAGGGTTTATATGAGAGGGAATTGGTTCTTTGCCGATGAGTTCCCTTCAGTCTCTAGAGGTTGCTCTGAACTCTATTAGCTCTTCTCTCACTATCTTTTTCCCTGCCAGGGTAATAGGAATAGACTTGCCTTTTGTTTCACTGAAACTCTGAATTTATAACCTGATTTTTGTGGACCTGTGGGCTCAAATGAGAGAGGCCCAAGTCCAAAAATTTTCTGTTATATTTTATTTATTTATTTATTTATTTATTTAATTTTTGTTTTTCATTTTTTTTTTCGTTTTTCGTTTTTTTTAAAACACGTGGGCTTCGCCTAGCGAGCATGACAGTTCAAGAAATTCCTCTGAGCGTAGGTGATTCTGGTGGCTTTTCTTGGGACTCGCTAAGCGACCCATTCTGCTCGCCTAACGAGCATGACAGCTCAAGAACAAACTTTTGCTCCTTCAAGATTAACATTTTGACTGTCGAATAGACCCCATTTGAACCTGTTGGAAGTATCTCAAGCCATTCCCTTGTGTTGACTGATCATCTAAATAGAACCCATCAAGTGTCTTGGATGATACTCAAGCTTCAAACAAAAGATGTTAGTGACACATTTTTGTGCTTGTGGTTAGTAAACAAAAGTAAGAGAACCAATGATGTATAATTCAAGCATGCTTGGTGATCTCAAACCAATCACAAGGAGTCCCACCCAAAGGGAAAGGGAACCAAGATGCTAAAGATCCTTGAGGCAATGCAAATGCAATGTTATGATGCCATGAGGGATCTTAGGGTCAAAATTAGGGTCTTACAGATGCCCCTATTTAAGGTCATTCTAGCCGGAGAATTGAAGGTTAAAATCTTCGTCTCGACGGGGTAGAATGGGCTTAAATAATAACAAAGAGACGAATTTTGGTCCCTAAGAGACCTCATGATGCAAATGTAGGTATGAAAAATGGTAGCACTCTGTGGAGATATGTGTCCACAAAAGCAAAGAAATCAGAAGCCACTGATAATCCATATGAGCAATTCACTCCATGGGACCAAGACCCTGGGGACTCTCCTGGGGATAGAAAAGGGATAAAAATGCGCGAGCAGGTCACGACTCAAAGAGTGGGGAACATAATTCCAAAGGGAAAAGATCCAATGGAAAGACTCGAGCTGACTCGAAGATGCATGTATTGGGGAATATGCCAATACAGCAAAAAACTATCCAGAGCGGATACTTCGGATAAAATTCGGATGAAAACAATCCACTAAGGGACTTCGCTGGGGATGTCCACAAGGACACTCCTGGGGAAGCAGCGGGACGAGGTATTACCGGTTACTGGGTAATAAGCTCAAGGAGACATGTGATCTGAACGCCAGGTATGAGGGTGAGAGATACAACATGCTCTGGAAGAGATGAATATCCAAGACCGGTATAAGGGTGAGAGATATCAAAACTTCGAAACGTCTGAGGAAAACCTAAAAGGTATACTTCAACTCAGGGATTCTTACTCCACAGGGGACAAAAACTCATAATAGGGAGCAGAGAGGAAGGAACACCGGGGACACCGGTTACTGGGCATATAATAGGTGACCAACCAAGGCGTGAATTGGGGAATATTCCCAAAACACTCATCATCCAAAAGAGGGCTAAAAGCAAACTCGATTACAGGATGGATATTCGACTCCACAAAGGGGATGCAAATCTTACTCAACTGGGGAAGAACAAAAGGCTTCAGACCCGAGAGTGTATGAGATATACTATCTATTACCGTCAGAACGTAGATAATATACTCGCATGGACGATTATCCACAACCGGTTACTGGGTTAATAAAGGATAAATCGACCGAAAAGAAAAGGCATCAGGATACCGCAACTAGGCATATAATGATGACCAATTCAGGAGAGAAACAATCGTCACCAACAACAACAAGGTAGACGAGAGATGACCCACTGGGGATAAATTGCGTAATCAGGGCAATTATCCACGCAGATGAGGGGATATCAACACCGAATATTGGATGAAGATAACTGTCACCAATTAAGGATGAGCAAAAATAGTTACTCTGCAAAAAAAGGGAAGAAATAGGGTTTACAACTACCGGTATGAGGGTAGAGAAACACAGACTCCGTCGGGGATAATAATTACTAATTATTGAGCAATTATTCATTTACCACGGGGAAACAGGAAAAGAGTCTCAAGAGACCGATCTAGGATCAAACTAGATAGGCACACCAAATCAAGACTTGTCCCGGTGAGGATATAACTCAATGGGGAAAACCATCCCAGTATATGTGTTGGGAAGGAACAAAAACAATCAACATCCACGAGGATATAACCCGGTGGGGAATATGGTAGAAAGGATAGACGCTTTCTGCCTATGGAGCTGACTCTATATGGAGAGATCAAACACACACATCTGCTTGGGGAAATATATCACCAATTAGCAGGAGACAACAAACAACGATATATGGAAAAGAATGCAACATGAATACCTGAATGTTATAATTATGCATGTATATGCGTGGTTTATGTATGATGTATGATGACAAACAGACATATCTAACACGACCAGGTCCAGGAATCAACCACCCGGTACTACATCTCAAGAGAGAAAGCCAAGTTCACCAGAGAGTATCCAATCTGCTGGGGATCAGAGATACCAGGAGGCAAAGAACTCTGCAGGGGATGAATCATCAATCATTCCGGCTGGGGACGAGAATTATCACAGACAAGGTCCACCACACCACCAACTCTACAGGGGAATTTATCCGAGGAGATAAAGGATTTATCAGGATCAACCACCAAATACCGCTCTTGCCCAAAGAGATCCAAGCTGTTGAGGAAGAAAGATTGCTACTCTGCTGAAGGGAAGAGAGGTGACTCTCAACAAGCAATCCACTTGGTAGGATAAACTACAAGGGGTTCCGGAGGGAGGAGATACAGTCATGCCAGGAATATGGACAAAAATCTTACCCTATTGGGGATCGTACCACCCTTGGGAGAGCACTGAGAATCTCTTAAGTATCCTTTCGTCATTGTGAATGTTCACTTTGTTTAAAAACAAATTATAAAAAATTTGATCGTTTAAAACAATGATATTTTCTTAATCAAAACTTGCAAAACCTTTGTTGAATAGAAACAGATAAGAGTGCCAATAATTGGATAAAAGGCTCAAATTTATTTGATAGAATGGTAGTCTGTGAATGGTAGGACTCCATAGATCTTTACAAATTTGAAATTGGTGATATATATTGGAAAAGGGCTACATTGAACATAATGACCATTCTCCACCAATTCTGAATCCGATGTATTTGAAGCTTTGGCTGATAATGAGCAAGGATCTCTGACGGACGACAGTTGTAGAACAAAGTCTTGTCAGGATGCAGTTACTTGCCAAATCCCTAATTTTTGCCTAGATTGCCCCAGGATGAGGTACTCAATCTAGCGGGATACATATATCATTATTATATATTTTTTGTGTCTCTAAATTTTGCCTGGATCGCCCTTTCGGGTTTTCAATCCACCGAGACGCTCATTTTTGCCTAAGCCGCCCTTTCGGGTTTTCAACTTAGCGAGCTATTTAGTTTTTATTTTTTTAGGCGAAGTATTTCTTGACTGCATCTGAATTCATAAGACGAGTGAAATCCTCCCCATCCATAGTTGTAAGTATCAAAGCACCGCCTGAAAAGGCTCTCTTAACAACATAGAGACCCTCATAGTTCGGAGTCCACTTGCCCCTGGAATCGGGCGCGAAAGACAAAACTTTCTTGAGTACAAGGTCACCTTCTCGGAACACACGAGGCTTGACCTTCTTATCAAAAGCTTTCTTCATCCTCTGCTGATATAACTGACCGTGGCACATGGCAGTCAATCTCTTTACTTCTATCAAGTTCAGCTAGTCATAACGACTCTGAACCCATTCAGCATCAGTCAACTTGGCCTCCATCAAGACTCTCATTGATGGGTTCTCCACCTCTACTGGGAGTACCGCCTCCATGCCATAAACAAGAGAGAAAGGGGTTGCCCCTGTTGAAGTGCGGACAAATGTACGATAGCCATGCAAAGCGAATGGCAACATCTCATGCCAATCTTTGTACATAACAACCATCTTCTAGATAATTTTCTTGATATTCTTGTTAGCAGCTTCAACAACCCCATTCATCTTGGGTCTGTACGGAGAAGAATTATGATGTGCAATCTTGAATTCACTACACAGCTCTTTCATCATCTTGTTATTCAAGTTAGATCCGTTATCAATAATGATCTTATCCGGCACACCATATCGGCATATGAGTTGATTCTTGATAAACTTCACGACCACCTGCCTGGTCACATTTGCATACGACGCCGCTTCAACCCACTTGGTGAAGTAATCAATTGCTACGAGAATAAATCTGTGTCCATTGGACGCTTTCGGCTCTATCATGCCAATCATGTCAATTCCCCACATGGAGATAGGCCATGGTGATGAGATCACATTCAAAAGTGTCGGGGGAATATGAATCTTATCAGCAAAAATCTGACACTTCTGGCATTTCTTCATAAATTTGCAACAGTCAGACTCCATTGTCAGCCAATAGTAGCCTGCTCTCAACATCTTTCTAGCCATGGCATGTCCATTGGAATGAGTACCAAATGAACCCTCATGGACCTCAGTCATCAACAGGTTTGCTTCGTGTCTATCCACGCATCTGAGCAGTACCATGTCAAAATTTCTTTTGTAAAGCACTTCGCCATTGAGGTAGAAACTGCCTGACAATCTCCTCAAAGTCTTCCTATCTTTTACAGATGCCCCAGGCGGGTAAAACTGGCTCTGAAGGAAACACTTGATATCATAATACCACGGCTTATCATCTTTTACTTCTTCTACTGCAAATACATGAGCTGGTCTGTCCAAGCGCATCACGGTGATATTGGGGACTTCATTCCACAATTTAACCACAATCATTGAAGCAAGCGTAGCAAGAGCATCTGCCATCCGATTCTCATCTCGAGAAATATGATGGAAGTCAACCTCAGTAAAGAACGTTGAAATCCTCCTCTCATAATCTTTGTATGGAATGAGGCCAGGCTGATTCGTTTCCCATTCACCCTTAATCTGATTAACAACGAGGGCCGAATCACCATATACATCAAGATGCTTGATCCTTAGATCAATACATTCCTCCAATCCCATAATACAAGCCTCATACTCAGCCATATTATTCGTGCATTTGAAAGTTAGCCTTGTTGTAAAAGGAATATGCGCGCCCTGAGGAGTAATAATCACGGCCCTAATACCATTTCCATACTGATTTACAGCGCCATCAAACACCATACTCCATCTGGAACCAGGCTCTGGCCCTTCATCAAGTGTAGGCTCATCGCAATTTTTCACTTTCAAATACAGAATTTCCTCATCCGGGAAGTCATATTGAATTGACTGATAATCTTCAATAGGCTGATGTGCCAAATGGTCAGCCAAGATACTACCTTTAATAGCCTTCTGAGCTCGATACTCAATATCATACTCAGATAACAACATCTACCAACGGGAAATTCTCCCTGTGAAAGTAGGCTTCTCGAAGATGTACTTGATTGGATCCATTCTGGATATCAACCAAGTCGTATGATTTATCATATACTGGCGTAAGCGCTTAGCAGCCCAAGCCAAAGCACAACATGTCTTTTCAAGCATTGAGTATCGAGACTCACAATCAGTGAACTTCTTACTCAGGTAGTAAATAGCATACTCCTTCTTCCCTGATTCGTCTTACTGACCAAGGACAAAACCCATCGAGTCTTCAAGAACAGTCAGATACATGATCAAAGGTCTTCCCTCTACAGGCGGAGACAGAATCAGTGGCTCAGACAGATATTCTTTAATACTGTCGAAAGCTTTCTGGCAATCCTCGGTCCAATCATGGGACTGATCTTTCCGAAGGAGCTTGAATATAGGCGCACATGTGGCGGCCATGTGGGATATGAATCTGGAGATATAATTCAAGCGGCCAAGAAAACCTCGGACTTGCTTCTCAGTTTTGGGCGCAGGCATCTCTTGTATTGCTTTGACCTTTGCAGGATCAACCTCAATACCTCTTTCACTAACAATGAAGCCCAATAACTTGCCAGAACATACTCCAAATGTACACTTGTTGGGATTCAGACGAAGCTTATATTTCCTCAAACGCTGGAAAAGCTTCAACAAATGCTCTACATGTTCAACTTTCGTTCTTGACTTAGTAATCATATCATCAACATATACCTCAATCTCCTTGTGCATCATATCATGAAACAAGGTGGTCATAGCTCGTTGATACGTGGCTCCAGCGTTCTTCAAACCGAAGGGCATCACTCGATAACAGAATGTTCCCCAAGGTGTGATGAATGTTGTCTTCTCCATATCCTCGGGTGCCATCTTAATTTGATTATATCCGGAAAATCCGTCCATAAATGAGAAGACATTGAATTTAGTTGTATTGTATACCAACATATCAATATGTGGTAGAGGGAAATCATCTTTTGGACTAGCTTTATTCAAGTCTCTATAGTCCACACACATCTGGACTTTTCCATCTTTCTTAGGCACGGGCACAATATTGGCCACCCATTGAGGATATATAGAAGTCACCAAGAACCCCGTATCAATTTGCTTCTGAACTTCCTCTTTGATCTTCACTGCCATATCAGGATGAGTTCTTCTGAGCTTCTGCTTTACAGGCATGCACTCAGGCTTTAGAGGTAGGAAATGTTGCACAATATCAGTATCTAGACCAGGCATGTCTTCATACGACCAAGCAAAGACGTCGAAATATTCTCGTAGCAACTTAATAACCCCTTCTTAACAGATTCTTCCAGAAGTGCCCCAATCTTTACCTCTCGCACACAATCTTCAGACCCCAAGTTCACTGTTTCCAGATTCTCAAGATGCGGCTGAATGATCTTCTCTTCATGCTCAAGTAGCCGGGTGATCTCATCAGGAATCTCTTCAACATCATCTTCCTCTGCCTCAAATACAGGGAATTCCAAATTGGGAGATGGTGTTGGGTCATTATGTTCAATGGGTTTAGAAATCAACCTGCATAATGATTTTGGATATGAAAAGATTTAGAATTCAAACAAGGCAAATCATTATGCAGATGAAAAGATTGATTTTATTCCATTTTGAGGTTTTATGTGATCACCAATTTCATGCAAAAACAAAAAGGGAAAATAAATGGAAAAACAAACATTTAACATGAATTTATTGAATGAAAATATCATTGTTTTTATGTTCCCAACAATGTTATCACTCCTCCTTTTGGCATGGGAGAAGGGTTTTTAAACAAAGTGATCATTACGTTGACTTATGGACAACTGTTAGAATATCCACAGCGACCCAATTGTTACAGACCCCTCCAGGGATGATGAAATTGCCAGAATCCTTTGTATCTTCTTCTAAAACGGCAGCAACCTCCTCATCTAGACTAGTGTGGATGAAACCTCCACTCATTAATAACCCTTGCTTGTTGAAAGTACCAGAAGAAAAACCTATGCCATCCCGAGACTCGTTGTCTTCTAACTCAATCATTTTTCCTAAACCAGTGGTTGCACCACGCTCAATGGCCAGCTTTGCATCTTTGTAGGAAGCAAATGAAGGAGTTCTCTTCTTAATAGGCTCAGCTATAGATAAAGCTTGGAAAGGAGTTCCAATTTCAACTTCAGCATCTATATAAGAGAAGGAAGACAAATGGCTAACCAGGAGAGCCCTTTCTCCCCCTACCACCACCAGTTTCTTGTTTTTCAAGAATTTCAATTTTTGGTGTAGGGTGGATGTCACGGCGCCTGCCTCGTGAATCCATGGTCTAAGTGATCCATCAGTCTTGAAATATTGGCTCTAGTGTAGTACCGGTGAGTCAGCTTGTCTTCAAAATAAATGAAGGACACAGAGTTAGACCACAGGGAAAGGGACCGGAAACAGAACCTGCTTATGCATATGATGCATGCAATGCTTGTGCATATGATTTGTTTTTTATTTCAAAGGAACTTTAGAGTTTTATTTGCAAATTCTGGAAATATTAAGCATTTTATCACATATGGAAATATCTCATCAAATAATATCAGGGAAAAGAAGTGCAGCATCGTCAATCATATACAAGAGAAAAGGAAAATAATCGTCTTATGGATCCCTATAAACAATCATCTAAAGCTCGGGACACAGGAAGATAAGATGCGCGAAGCCTCTTCACCTCCCTCTCGTAGGCTGCCTCCATATCGGCCTTCTCCTTGGCGAGTCGATTATACCTCCTCTTCCAGAACTTAGAAGACTGAGGAAGTAGAGAAGTCCATACATCATCAGGGTCATCAATAACCTGATGCTCAAGAAACTCAATCAACGCATCCTTCTCCTTAATCTGCTGAAGCAACTCTTCACGTTCACGGATCTAGGCACGTGAACGGTCTTCGTCTCTCAACTCCTCTGCTCCTTGATTAGGGAGGGTTGAAGGCCCAGCCATAATCATAGGTGTAGGTCTCGGATACTCGTAAGGCATGAGATACTCAGACGCCCTCTTCCTAACCCAAACAGTGTAAGGCTCCAAAGCGATGCAATTCTTAGGAACCAACTCTTTCCTTCCTTTCCTATGAATCTTGCGCCAAGCGCGGACCATCCTAGCTTTCAAGCCTTTAGGATCTTTACCATCCTGAAAGAATACACCCTCTAACAGAATGTTATTGGGTTTATCCTTTAAGGGGAACCCAAGCTGCCGACGTGCCAAAACAGGATTGTAGTTAATCCCACCACATGTACCAAGAAGAGGTACATTGGAGAATTCGCCACAAGATTCAATAATCTGCACACCATCACACATATGGTTATACCAAGAGATATCATCATTAGTGAGAGACATAAGTCTCGTGGACCACCGTAGACATTCCTTGTTCTCCTTGAAAGCGACCGTCTGAGGTAAGTGAGAAATAAACCACTTATACAATAGAGGCAAACAACACACAATGGTGCCACCACCCTTTGCATTCCTCATATGGAAAGAGAAGTAGGTATCGCCCAACAGAGTCGGAACGGGATTAAGAATAGAGAAGATCCTAATAGCGTTCACATCCACAAACATGTCGATATTGGGGAATAATACTAGCCCATAGATGAGAAGTACAAATATGGCCTCAAAGGCGTCCTCACTCATGGCCTTCCCATGCATAGTAACTTGAGCAATGAGGAACTCAGAAGGGAGACCTTGAATTCCTCCTTTGGTAGTCATATGAGCACCTACCAGAGATTCATCTATGTGTAACATGTCAGCTATCTCTTGAGAAGTAGGAATACTCTCCCAGCCATTGAACGGCAACTGGTCTAGAATAGGTATACCCACAAGGTAAGCATACTCCTCAAGGGTAGGCAAAAGTTGGAAATTCGGAAACATGAAGCAACGGTACAGGGGATCATAAAACTGCACCAATACACTCACCAATCCTTCATCCACCTGAGTAGTCAGAAGAGGAAGAAGCTTCCCAAAACGAGCCTTGAAACCCAAAGGATCTAATACATAGGATGTCAGATTCCTTAACTCTTTCAAATCTGGTTGCCTGAAGTTGTACTTCTTTGTATTCCTTCTTTGTCTTTCCATGTCTGAAAATTTTGCAAATAAACCCCTTAAGTTCCTTGAAAATTTTCTTATTTATTGATGATATGGATGCAAATGGGTGCATGAATGCATGATTGCAACAATCACACTCAAGGATCAAGCAAAGCACACCAAACAAAGGTCATGGGATGGATCATGTTATCCTTAATATCAATCATCCATTTTGGTGGATTATGGTTTACACCTTATCAACACCCAAGTTCCATTGATATTAAGGATTCATGAACGGATCAACCATAAATCAAGGGTTTGTTGTAAGTCACGAGCATGGAGTTAGGTTAAGAACCACCCAAAAGGGAGTGTACTAGGGTTTAAACCTTCCAAACATGTTCTACAAGAGGTTCCCATAGTCATCATCCCAACATTTAGATATTATTGGAGAAACGACTACTCGTATTCCGAAAATATCCTCAAGAGAGACTCTTATGAGTGTAGTATCGCGTAACAATCGTATCAAATCTTACACTTGAACGACCTTCGCACTACATCCTAAGCATAGGTCAAGATGGGTTTGGTAAACTAAGGTCCTTGGCTTCTAAGGTCTATATTGGAAAAGTAATGTCTAACCACAACTTACTTGTGTGACATTATTGATCCCAACATGACCTTCACCAAGTGAATGGGCTTGCAAGTCAACTTGCTAAGGAATAACTCCACACAAGTCAACAAGACTATGCCATTCTCCTATCCTAAGTACACTCGAGTTCGGGTATAGAACTCATCTCACAAAGATCACCAAGCATACAAGGAATTAATATTCAAATAATTCAATCATTACATACAATACAGTAATCCCAAATTGCACAAAAATATGTCACAAAAAAAAATATACAATACAATACAACAAATATGAAAAGTAGGCAAAACCCACTAGATTGTTTCGATCCCTAGCAGAGTCGCCATTTTTCTGTAGCGGGGTATTCGTTACCATTAAAGATATTGACTAAATCCAAGGTAAATCATACAAGTCGAGTCGCCACCGCACTTCTATTTATCCAAAGGAATGGTTAGAAAGCGAACAAAAACCTAAAAGTTTTATCGAATCAAAAACTAGTAAAAATGTCAGAGATCTGGGTAAGGGGGTTAGTTATGCAATGGGAAGGTATTAGGCACCCAAAGCATCCTAGGTACTCCTAGGGAGCCCTTTTCACATTTGTTGCAAAGGTTGTTGTTTTTTTTTTGAAAATTTATTTGTGCAAACATGATTGAAGGGGTGAGAAAAGTGTGTATGTTTATCTAATGTACTACTTACTAAAAGAAGGGTCAAAAGAAAATGACTCGCACGGACGTCGCATCCACTGCATACGTATCTCATATGAATCTGAGAATCAGAGTCTTCGTAGCTCGGCTACCTATGGGTTAAAGAGGAGTGTGCTCACTAAGACATCGCGTCTTATGCCTACGTATCTCATCTGGGATGAAAATCAGAGCAAAACGTAGTTCGACTAACTACGGGGTAAGGGTTGTATTTTGGGTTGAACGACGTTACTACGCAATCTACCGGATGCCCGACCTTTGGAGACTTACTCGCCTGTAGTAGAAGGAGATAACGTGTTCTTAGGAGAAGAAAAATCAATGAGTTTGGGGTGTTTAGGGATGCTCATGCAAAAAGGCAGTCCTAGATGAAGGAACCGCGCTACCTTAAATGACATGCCACGAGAGGCTATACGAAACCTAAGAAATCGGTAACATGCGGGAAAAGTAAAGGGATTGAGAGATCTACCGTACGGATAAAGATCCGAAGTAACAGCAATTAGATAAATAAGAAACCCAAAGACTCTTCCAAGCTAAACACCATCAAAGAAAGCGAGTCAGTATAGGTAATCGGAATAAACCTCCAGGTGGTATCCCATAAATAAAGTGAAACACCAGGCAAGCCATCTCTTCAAGAGTCATATGAGCCCTCACAAAACAAAACTCAACAAACAGGTTAGAGAAACAAGCTAGGGTAATCAAGAGTTGCCCCCAAATCAAAATGTAACCACATGAATCATGCCATTAAAATTCACAAAAAGCTCACAAAAAGCAACCAAGGGTAGGAGGCCTAAACCTCTTGTCAAACACATGCATCAAAAGGGTATCAAATCTACCCATAATACCTCATACATTCAGAGCATTCAAATTAAAAGCATAAAGTAATGGGAATAAGGCAAACCTGACTAGAGAGATCGAATGAAATTGAATTGCCCGGTTGGGTTTGCAAAGCAATCTGAGGGTTTATATGAGAGGGAATTGGTTCTTTGCCGATGAGTTTCCTTTAGTCTCTGGAGGTTGCTCTGAACTCTGTTAGCTCTTCTCTCACTATCTTTTTCCCTGCCAGGGTAATAGGAATAGACTTGCCTTTTGTTTCACGGAAACTCTGAATTTATAACCTGATTTTTGTGGACCTGTGGGCTCAAATGAGAGAGGCCCAAGTCCAAAAAATTTCTGTTATATTTTATTTATTTATTTATTTATTATTATTATTTTATTTATTTATTTAATTTTTCGTTTTCGTTTTTTTCGTTTTTCATTTTATTTTTTTTTTATTTTTTTAAAAACACGTGGGCTTCGCCTAGCGAGCATGACAGTTCAAGAAATTCCTCTGAGCGTAGGTGATTCTGGTGGCTTTTCTTGGGACTCGCTAAGCGACCTATTCTGCTCGCCTAGCGAGCATGACAGCTCATGAACAAACTTTTGCTCCTTCAAGATTAACATTTTGACTGATGAATAGACCCCATTTGAACCTGTAGGAAGTATCTCAAGCCATTCCCTTGTGTTGACTGATCATCTAAACAGAACCCACAAAGTATCTTGGATGATACTCAAGCTTCAAACAAAAGATGTTAGTGACACATTTTTGTGCTTGTGGTTAGTAAACAAAAGTAAGAGAACCAATGATGTATAATTCAAGCATGCTTGGTGATCTCAAACCAATCACAAGGAGTCCCACCCAAAGGCAAAGGGAACCAAGATGCTAAAGATCCTTGAGGCAATGCAAATGCAATGTTATGATGCCATAAGGGATCTTAGGGTCAAAATTGGGGTCTTACAGTTCTCAAATCCATTGAATGTAATGATCCTACTCCCTCTCCAAAATTTGATTTTCCTATGTTTGAAGTTGAGGAAGAGAATGATGATTAAGAAGTATCTGATGAGTTATCCCGTTAGCTTGAGCATGAGGAAAAATCCATTCATCCGTTTGAAGAGCAGATTGAATTAGTCAACTTGGATTCCGAGGATGATGTGAAAGAAGTCAAGATTGAGTCTCAACTATGTCCAGAAGTTAAGAAAGGGTTGGTTGATCTTCTTCAAGAGTATTCTAATGTGTTTGCCGGGTCCTATGAAGATATGCCTGGTTTGGACTCTGAGATTGTGGAGCATAGATTGTCTTTGAAGCCAGAATGCCCGTCGGTCAAGCAGAAGTTGAAAAGAACTCATCTTGATATGGCAATGAAGATTAAAGAGGGAGTGCAAAAGCATATTGATATTGATTTTCTTGTTCCCTCCGAGTATCCGCAGTGGGTGGCCAATATTGTGCATGTTCCTAAGAAAGATGGAAAAGTTTGTATGTGTGTTGATTACAAAGATTTGAATAAAGTCAATCCAAAAGATGATTTTACTTTACCACACATTGATATGTTGGTAGATAATACAGCTAAATTCAAAGTCATTTCGTTTGGGGACGGATTTTCCAGATATAATCAGATCAAGATGGCACCCGAAGATATGGAGAATACCATATTCATTACACCCTAGGGAACATTATGTTAAGAGTGATGCCTTTCGGTCTAAAGAATGTTGGTGCAACGTACCAGAGAGCTATGACCACTATTTTTCATGATATGATGCATAAAGAAATTAAAGTCTATGTTGATGATATGATTGCTAAGTCAAGTGAAGAAAAAGAGCATGTTAAGCATTTGTTGAAGTTATTCCAGCATTTAAGGAAATATAAACACCGCTTGAATCCCTAAAAGTACTTTTAGTGTTCACTCTGGTAAGTTGTTGGGTTTTATTGTCAGTGAGAGGGGTATTGAGGTTGATCCTGCCAAGGTCAAAGCAATACAAAAGATGCCTACGCCTAAAAGTGAGAAACAAGTCAGAGGTTTTCTCGGCTGCTTGAGTTATATCTCGAGATGTATATCGCATATGACTACCACATGTGCACCTATTTTCAAGCTTCTTCAAAAAGATCAGTCTTGTGATTGGATCGAAGATTGCTAGAAAACTTTTGATAGTATCAAAGAGTATTTGCATGAGCCTCCGATTCTGTCTCCGCCTATTGAAGGAAGACATTTGATCATGTATTTTACTGTACTGGAAGAGAGTACGGGTTGTGTTCTTGGACAGCAAGATGAATTTGGGAAGAAAGCATATAAATTTACTACCTCGGTAAGAAGTTCACCGACTGTGAGACTCGGTATTCTATGCTTGAAAAGACATGTTACGCATTGGCTTGGGCTGCTAAGCGTTAGCGCCAATATATGTTAAATCATATTACTTGATTGATATCCAAAACGGATCCAATCAAGTACATTTTTTAGAAGCCTACTTTAACTGGGACGATCGCCTGTTGGCAGATGTTGTTATCAGAGTATGATATTGAATACCAATCTCAAAAAGCTATTAAAGGTAGCGTCTTGGCTGACCATTTGGCTCACCAACCTATTGAAGATTACCAGTCAGTGTAGTATTATTTTCTTGACGAAGAGGTTTTGTACTTGAAGATGAAAGATTATGATGAACCATTTCTTGAAGAAGGGCAATAACATGGTTGTCGGTGACGCATTGTATTTGATGGAGTTGTTAATTTATATGGTAATGGCATTTCGGCAGTGATTATTACGTCTCAAGGCACTCATTTTCCGTTTATAGCTAGATTGACCTTTATATGTACAAACAATATGGCCAAGTATGAAGCTTGCATTATGGGGCTTGAAGAGGCCATTGATCTTAGAATAAAATATCTTGACGTCTATGGAGATTCAACTTTGGTTGTGAATCAGATCAAAGGTGAATGGGAAATGAATCAACCCGGGTTGATACCGTATAGAGATTATGCAAGGAGGATATATACTTTCTTTAAAAAGGTTAAATTTCATCATATCCCTCGAGATGAAAATCGGATGACAGATGCTCTTCCAATGTTGACTTCCATGATTGTGGTGAATTTTTGGAATGAAGTTCCCAATTTGACTGTGATGCGTCTTGATAGGCTAGCTCATGTGTTTTCTGTTGAAGAAGTCAAAGATGAAAATCCATGGTATTATGATATCAAATGTTTCCTCCAAAGTAGGATTTACCCGTCTGGGGCGTCTTCGAAAGATAAGAACACTTTGAGAAGATTAGCTGGTAACTTCTACCTGAATGATGATGTGCTTTATAAGAGAAATTTCGATATGGTTCTGCTCAGATGCGTGGATAGACATGAAGCAAACACGTTGATGACTGACGTCCATGAAGGTTCCTTTGATACTCATTCCAATGGACATGCTATGGCGAAGAAAATATTGAGAGCAGGTTAATATTGGTTGGAAATGGAATCTAACTGTTGCAATTTTGTGAAAAAATGCCATAAGTGTCAAATATATGCAGATAAGATTCATGTTCCTCCAAAATTGTTGAATGTCATTTCATCTCCATGGCCCTTCTCCATGTGGGGAATTGATATGATTGGCATGATTGAGCCCAAAGCATCGAACAGACATCATTTCATTTTGATGGCTATTGATTACTTCATGAAGTGGGTCGAAGCGGCATCGTATGCAAATGTGACCAAGTAGGTTGCGGTCCGGTTTATCAAGAACCAGATTATATGCCGTTATGGTGTGCCAAGAAAGATCATTATTGATAATGGATCAAACTTGAATAAAAATATGGCAGAAGCTCTTTGCAAAGACTTCAAGATCACACATCATAATTCTTCTCCCTACAGACCCAAGATGAATGGGGTTGTTGAAGCTACGAACAAGAACATGAAGAAGATCATTCAAAAAATGGTTGTCACATACAAAGATTGGCATGAAATGCTCCCATTTGCTTTGTATGGGTACCGTACATCCATCCTCACTTCAATAGGGGAAACCCCTTTCTCTCTCGTTTACAATATGGAACTTGTGCTCCCCGTGGAGGTTGATATCCCATCATTGCGTGTATTGATGGAAGCCAAGTTGACAGAGGCTGAATGGTGTCAGACCAGATATGACCAGCTGAACTTGATTGAAGAGAAGAGATTGACTGGCATGTGTTATGGTCAGTTATATCAACTGAGGATGAAGAAAGAATTTGATAAGAAGGTCAAGCCTCGTGTGTTCAGAGAAGGTGATCTCGTGCTCAAGAAGATTCTAT
This sequence comes from Lathyrus oleraceus, assembly GCF_024323335.1. Taxonomy (NCBI): domain Eukaryota; kingdom Viridiplantae; phylum Streptophyta; class Magnoliopsida; order Fabales; family Fabaceae; genus Lathyrus; species Lathyrus oleraceus. The sequence continues at coordinate 192,830,548 of NC_066584.1, read as the reverse complement.
CTTTCAAACCTGATGCTAGATGCAAATGGACTCTTAATTATAAAGGCCCATGTGTTGTTAAGAGAGCCTTTTCAAGCGGTGCTTTGATTCTTACAACTATGGATCGTGAAGAGTTCACACGTCCTATGAATGTCGATCCAGTCAAGAAATACTTCGCCTAAATAAAGAAAAAGAACAGCTCGCTAAGTTGACAACCCGAAAGGGCGGCTTAGGTAAAAATTAGCGTCTCGGTGGATTGAAAACCCGAAAGGGAGATCCAGGCAAAAGTTAGAGACAAAAACAGAAATTCATCTTGGTAGATTGAGTACCCCACCTTGGGTCAATCAATGAAAAAATTAGGGATTATGGCAAGTAATTGCATTCGGCTGGTCCTGACCTTTGAAGCAATTTTGAACAGTCATTTGGTTCTGATTCATCATTCTCAATCGAAGACAAGCACATTGGATTTTGAAGTTGGTAGGGAGAGTAGTGGTCATTGTATTCAATGTATCCCTTTTCCATGTAAATTATCATTTTCAAACTTAGTATAGATCCATGGAGTCCCGCCATTTATGGACTACCATTCTATTAAATAAAGTTGAGCTTTTATCCAATTATTTGCTATTCTTTTTTGTTTCTGTTTTAAAATTGAATTTTTATGATGATAATTTTTGAAATAAATAAATCAATGAATAATCATTTTTCTTAAAATAATAAGGCAGTTACTTTATGAATAATCATTTTCAAAAAGGAATGTCAACAGAAATCTCGAGGACGGTAAATCTTGATGTGTGATGCATTGTTGGTCTTCCCCGAGCAGTGGTTTGGTGACTTCATCCTCCCCAACAGTTCGCCGTTCATCCCCAGTTGAGCTGATGATTCACCCTCTTTGCAATTCATCTTTCCACAGCTGAGGCGTTCATGTTTTTACATTCCCCAGTTTGTGACTTGATGAACAAACCCTGGATTATTTTGGAAACTTTATTTGGTCTCCAAATCCTTAACACATGTATTGGTATGTTGCATAGTCGTGACAGTTTCTCCCTTGCGTCAGTCGGCAGATCCAGTTGTTTATTTTGGTGCCTAGGAATTGGTTTATTTCACAATCTCCAAGAAGAATCTGATGATTATTGAAGAAGTTTTTGTGGTATTTGATTTGTTCTGGCAGATCATTGTATCCCCAATAAAGCTCCACGGAGATTTTTTTTTGATGGAATCCCCAATAGAGCGTCTAGTTCTCCTCACTCATTGTTTTTGTGACTTGAGACCCCAACAGACTTCCATTTCCTGATGGAAGCTCTTTTCCCATCAATGCTTGAGTCTGAATAGTATTGATTGTGTCCCCTGATATGGTGTTGACTTAAAATCCCCTGCATCGTTGACTTGTTAGGATCCTCAGCAGATCCCTCTTTATCCTTAGCATGTTTGGTTGATATTTTCAGCAGTGCTTTCTTCCCCCACGAAGTTTGCCATGTTTGGTTGGATGCATGTTCTCCATGTCTTTACCCAGTCAGAGTTGAATTTATTCTAAGTTAGATGATTTATTTTTGTCCCTAGCAGGTTCTCCGGTTGGTGTTTCCATCTTGTTGAGATTAGCCGAGTATCTAGTTGTGGTGATTCATATCTTCGTTATTTGTATCCTTTGTGTTGTTTTGTCAGCATAATCATAATCATATACATGCATATTCATGCATAAAGCACAACATCAGATATTTCATTGTGCATTTTTTTACCATATTGATCTTTCTTCTAATCCTCTACTTTGGTGATATTATTTCCCCAGGAAGAATTGGTGTGTCTGTCCTCCCTCAATTATAGAGTGTCAGCCCCTCAAGCAGAAAGAGTTTATCCTTTATCATTCCTCATTGAGATATTTCCTCGTGGATGATTATTGTTTTAGTTTCCTCCCTAATTCTTTACTTGGATAGAACCACTCCCCTTGAGTTATATCCTTATTGGGTTGAGTTCTGTTTGACCATTTCTTTCTAGTTCTTACCTAGATAGATCTTTTGGTCCCCGAGAATTTATTACCAAGTAACTGGTAATATTCTTCTTATTGTTGAGTACTTTACATGTATTAATTTACCCAATAATAGGTCAAAGGTAATTTACTTCTTTGTTTTTCTCCAGCGGAATCGTTTTCACGTTTCCCAAGAGAGTTTATCCTTGATATGTTCATCTTAACTAATGACAGATATTCTTCCTCTTCGGTCTTCTATCCAGTAACCGGTAGTTGTAAACCCCATTTCCCGTGTTGAGTCTATCATTGATATGTTCACTTTAACCGATGATAAATATTCTCTCTTTGGTATTCTATCCAATAAAAAGGTAGTTGTAATTCCTATTTTCAGCAGAAGAGTTCATCCTTGATATGTTCACATTAACCGGTGACGAATTTTCTCTTTCTTTGGTATTCTACCTAGTAACCGATAGTTGTAATTCCTATTTTTCCCCAACAATTTATCCTTGATATGTTCATCTTAACCGATGACGAATATTCTTCCTTTGAGTTTATCCTTGATATTTTCACCTTAACTGGTGACAGATACTCTATCTTGGGTCTTCTTCCCAGTAATAGGCAGTTGTAAATCCTATTCGATTTCTTTTTCCCAGTAGGTCATTCTTACCCAGTAACCGGTAATGAATATGCCTCATTTTTTCTCAGCGAGTCATCCTTGATATGTTTGCCTTAACCGGTAACAGATGTCCATCTATCTAAGTATATTGACTTCTTACCCAATAACCGGTAGAAAGTAATTATCTCTTTCACTCCCGCGTTGAAGTTTTTCTTCCCAAGTCGAGTTTGACTTCGTATTTCTCTGAGAAATTGAATCCTCTTTTCCGTGAATATTTCAGCTTTTCTCTAATTTACACATTTTCCCATCATGTGTTTCTTGATGTATTGGTGTTATCCTAATACATGCAGATTTCCTTTTCCCTTACCGAGTCTTTCCACTGATTTATTTTCATGGAAATTCCCTCGTGTCTCCAGCAGTTTTTCAAGTCGTAGTCTGGCCTACGCATAGGTTTTATCCCTAGAGTCTCGGTCTCCCCAGTGAGTTTTCCTTAAGGAATGCATTGTGCTCTTGTGGATTGTCAGTCTCTGCTGGATTCTTTTCCTTTGTGGCAATATATTCCCCATAAAGATTACTTTAACATTCATATCACATGCATCATGAGGTCTCTTAGGGACTAAAATTTGTTTCTTGATGTCGTTATTTAAGTCCATTCGACTGAGTTGATACAAAGATTTTAACCTTAAATATGGGCAGCTGTAAGACCCCAATTTTGACCCTAAGATCCCTCATGTTATTCCATCATTTGCATTGGCTTTGGGATAACACCTTGGCATCCTCATAACCCCTTATTCATTGGGCTTGCATTGGGAGATATCACCAAGCACATTTGATTATATAATACTTTGTTTTTCTTTTTTTACTAACCAAAATTCCAAAAAAATGTGTATAGTTTCATTTCTTTTGTAGGTAGTGTGTGTACCCATATGTGCCTTATCAAGCTTATATCTAGGGCTTGAGACCCTCAATGCAAAGGATCAAGCAAGAAAATGTCTACATTAGTTCTAAGCATCATATATGGATCCCCATGTTCATTATTTGTCAATTTGATCAAGAATTCATCAAGAGTTTGGAGCTTGTTTGCCTTGGAAACCCTAATTCATCTGAGTATCTTGTGTGACTTCCTTAGCAAGTTTCTTCATCAATTGATCAAAAATATCAAGGGATACTCCATTATACATTATCTTAAGCATATATGATCCCTCATGATCCCCCAAGATCAAGAGAACTTCAAGTTTGCAAGTTGGTTCAAATAGGTGACTAGAGAAAGTCAACTGGTCAAATCCAGGGTTCCCAAGACCCTATCTCCTACAATTGTTTTCATATGAAAATGTTTCCAAGCTCAAAGTTACTCTTTATTACATTCCAAACAACTTTCATGTTGACATCAAGAGATAATTTTTCTTGGAAAGTCATTTTTTATGGTTAAAGATTATAGGTCATTTTGTCTGTACCCTAGTTAGGAAGTAAACTTCCAAAGACCATAACTTACTCAATTTTTATGATATGAAGACCATATAAGTTCCATGATAAAATTCAAGATTACTTCTCCAACTTTTATTCTTTTATAAATGTCAAATTCAACTTGAAAGGGCATATGCCAAGAGGAAACATTATAGGTCATTTTGGGCCATCATCATTGGACAAGCAATTTTCCTCAACTTCTAAAATCCATAACCTCCTCATGCCAAATGCAAATGATGTCAAATTTGAAACTAAATTGAATAGAAATGGAAGAGCTGCAACTTTTTTGAAGAAACCATTTTCATTTGAAGCTCATAGCAAAATTTATTCAAGTTGGAAGAAATGGTCATTTGACTTTTTACTTAAAAAAATTTCAACCATGTTTGATTTCTCCAACTTCTACCTCAAAATTCATCATGATCCAAGATACAAATGGAAACATATTCAACATCAAAGTTGTTCCCCTTAATGTCACCTTTCCAAAGCATCCAAGATCACTCCATTTATACAAGAATTGAGGGACCTTCTGGCCAAGCCTTGCCAAGCAATCCCGGAACCCCATTCCATAGAATTTCTTGAGGATTTCATTGAAATCGAATTCTTGATTCCACTTCTGTTTGGGGACAAGAAATCCAAGAATTCATAGCCCTTTTCATCTTAATCACTCACTACAAGCAAGAGGAGGAAGAACCATGTGGATTTTCATTGAGATCAATCCAAACCACGACAAACCGAAGGTGATTTTTATAGATTTTTAAGTCTTCGATTCTCTCTCATTTCTCCATAATTTTACTCGTTTATTGGTTGTTAGAAGTCAATGTAGGCAATAAGATTAAGTTTCTTTGAGGTCAAATCGAAGCAACTCAGATTGTGTACCTCAAAATTCAATTCCTTGTATCTTTCAATATATTTGGAATTAGGTGAAATTGAGGCCAGATTCGAGCTCCTGAGCTTTTTCTCTTTAAAATGGTATGCTCACCTTTCCTTTGGTGATCTTTGGTGGTGGACCAGTCCGGTGAGGTCCACTGGAGAAGATGACCGGAGCCCTAGCTCCAGTGATATGGTGGCTTGTTCCTATCCATTTGATCTTGCTCCAATGTTTTAATATCGTCCCTTAGTTTTGATTACCACTCCTACAGCGCATTGACTAGAGACCATGGTAGATAGCGCGCATGTGGCCATCAGATCTGCCACTTCAATTAATGAGGGAAATCTGATAGCCCCTGTTTGTTTGAATTTCTTTTTATTTTCTGATTTTCTATTTAATTCATTTATTTTATTTAATTCATAGAAATTTCATTTTTAATCCAAAAAATATGGGACTTTCACCAAAAATCTCTAAATGTTTTCATATTTCATATTTTGAATTAAAATCAGTTTTTGGATTAATTTTGATGTTTTTCATGAATTAAATGATTTTCACTTATTTTTAAATATTTTAAAATACTTCTGACTTTCCAAAAGTTGTGAAATTTTTTTCCTAAGGTCATTTAACCTTGTTTGACATAGGATAAATCCTTTGGCCATTTATTTGGTGTTTTGAAGGGATTTGAGGTTTTGTCCATTTTAAAATGAATTTTAATTCATTTTTAAATGGTTTATTAATTGAAAATTTGTTTAAAAATTTATTGGAGCCATTTTTATGTTCTTATGATGTTTGACTTTCTTTTTGGTCTTGGTCATGGTTGATTTAACTTTTGTTTGATCAATACCATTAGATTTAGGGGATTGATGAAATGTACATTTCATCTCCTAAAATGAACGAATAGTATTGATCAGATGAAATTCTTCCTATGATCAATTTGGGTTTTTATTCCCCTTCCCTCTTCATCTTCATCCATATTCTTCCCCAAATCCATCATTGACCAATGATTTCTCTAATATCTAAATGCTAGTTGATTCATCAATGACCTTGTGTCATATGAATACATGAGTCTGCCTGAGATAGGTCTTTCCCATTTCTTTTAGTGTGTGGTATATTTTAGGAGTTTGGTTCTTTGTACCAAATCTCTAACATCCATTAACACCTATATATTTATTTCCTAGCCTTTTTAGTTTTTTATGTTCGTAGGGGATGAAGGAGGGAAAGAATAACGTTTACCTTTCTTGGGGATTCATCGATGTTTTCAATTTGGATTGCAGTGTCGGGATCATTGACAGACGGTGGCGGAGGAGGTATATCGTCGGCGAAGGTGGAAAAGGCATCGATCATATTCTAGAAAAATAGATCACTGTAAAAGGCTTGACGTTGGTAGATGGCCCACCATTCGTCAAAATCAAATATTATTAAAAAGGAATGTTGAAACTTGAACACTGGTAGTTCATAGCGTTGAGTGGATTTGCAGAAACGAATGAAGGCTTTATGGTCATCAGAATTTAATGATCGACCAGACCATACAATGTCGATCACATGTGACACTAAAGGCTTCTGGACCATTTGAAATAGCCCAAATTGGCGATCCACCAAATTGGGTTGATAACTCATAAAATCGTACCCGTTTGACCCTGCTTCAATTCTGAAAGGTAGCAGCATAGGAGTCAAAAATGCTCTCTATACGACATTCGAATGTGTTGTAGCCTAAGGAGAGTCTTTTGGGAAATGGTCTTTAAACCATTTTGGTCCAAAGCTTTGATCCACGAATGAGGCCATGCCAGGGGAAGACTTATCAGCCTCGATAAAAATATTCAAGTATTTCATGAACATGTGTTTGTTGGGAGTTCTTGACATGTTATCAAATCTAACCTTTCCCCTTAAATCAGTTGATCCTCATTCAACCGAAGGATACATTCCGACACTGGATAGCCTAGTAGGTATTCGAAGGTGGCATTTAACCAGTGTTGTATAAAATCCACAGGGGACTCGACAAATTCAGGGCCTTGGGGGTATTATGGAGGAATGTTAGTTTCAGGGTGGCAAGCCCCAAAGATTGATACAAGGAAGGTAGTAGCAGCTTACCCAAATAGATATTTCGACCCTCGTGAATTTGGATCGCCAGGTTGATATAAATCTTGGCTATATGCAAAGAGTCAGGATAGAATACGTAACATAAAAGCCACAATGTTAGGAAAACGGTATGTTCTTCGTCTGATACTTCAACGGAGTCTTTTTCATGATGGTCCTCGATGTAATTTTGAAGATTGGCTTGACCAAACGAGAAATTGTTTTCCGTCGGAAGTGCGTGGTTGAAGGTATCCCCTAATGGCGATAGACTAGCAATGGTCGCTACGTCGAAGAGTGTGGGCGTTAGCATCCCAGGGGGAAGTTGGAAGGTGTTGGTCGAACCCTCCCAGAAGCACATAGAAGACAGTAACATGCAAGGATTAATGCGGTGGGCGTATCTGTAGCAGTACATTCATGACCATTAAGCTATGGATAAGCTTAACATCAATAACACCAGAGTCGCCACCGCGCTTTTATTGTTTCCAAAAGAAAAGAGAAAAGTACGAACAAAACCCAAAGATAAGAAGTTTTCAAATCAAAACTAATAAAATGCCAAAGATTACAGGTAAGGGGGTTGGTTATACAGAGGGAAGGTGTTAGCACCCAAAGTGTCCTAGGTACTCCTAGGGAGCCCTTTTTTATGTGTGTATGTGTTTTTGGGATAAAATGATGTTTTCAATAAGTAGAGTGTGGGGATGAGAAAATAATTCATTAATTATATTTGTGTGTTTGACAAGACCTTTCGGACTTGTGCCTACATACCAACATAAAAATGAGGGATCAAAACCTCGTAGTTCGTGGTATCAATTTCAAAATGAGTGGATTTCTTTTAACAAAAATTAAATTTAAAAAGAGGCAAAAAGGGCCTAAAAGAGTTTGAATGAGTGTTAGTTCTTTTTGTCTTTTGAAGTTTTAAGTCAATATGGTTAGATTCGTTCACAAGTTTGATTTAAGATAAGATTTTAAAAATGCAATGGCATAAGGCCAAAGTTTCTATTTTTCAATAAGGTCTAAGTTTAGAAATCACAAGCAAATAAGATTTTGAAAAGGGGGAGAGATTTAAAATTTAAGAAATGGGAGGAGATAGAGAGTTGAAAAGAGTTGACCAATGGGATGCAATCCAATAGACATGAATGTCATATAAAAGCCCACATTTCCTTTGGACGTTAGAATCAAGCAATATCAAATAACAAGTAGACAGATTAAGAGCAGGGCATCAAGTAAAGATAGCCAAATCCAAGCTATCAATTTCATAGTCTTCTTTTTAATCTTCCCATGTATCAGATGACATACTCCTTGAATGGCTCAAAATAAGGCATTAGATCCAGGTTCAAAGTAACCTTTGCATCAAGACCATGTAGCAGATGAACTCAAGTGGATCTTAATATTCGAATCATATAAAAGCTCAATTCTAAATGACTTGGTTTCAGAGATGTTGGCATTGGCCAAGTCCTTTTGCATAGGGAATGTTTCCTAATTCTAAGTCCAAGGCTCAGGTCAAATCCAACAGTCCACACAAACATTTTTTAGGGTTTTTTGTTATTTATTAGGTATTTTAAGGTCTTATGACCACAAACACAAATATGATACACAAACAAATATATACAATCACAATATATGGCTCAAGTGAGCAAAGTAAAAATGGCATGAACATAAACAAGTTAAATGATATGTAAATGGAAAATGAAATGGTAAATGACTTTAATTTAAATGGCATAAGGTAAATGACTTTAAATTAAAAGCAATAATAATAGAAATTAGTCAAATGTTCGTTGATTAGAAGTTAGTGGAGTTTTTGCTTTTCAATTGATTAAGTCATTCTTTGGAGAACACTAAACCCTCTATTCACAAGCATGGATCCTTGAACCAAGACATCTTCCAAAGGAAGGAAAAAAGGCCAAGTTTCCACACAATGCCAGGAAAGGAGGGAGACTTACAATCTCACTTACTAGAATGCTATGCCTTTTGGGTCAAAATTTAGCGTTATGTTAAACAATCATAATTGGACTTATGTAGAAGTCACAACTATCTGACGCCGGGCAATAGAGATTTTGGTGTTAATGCATTTTAGAGATATGGTATAATGAACCATACTCCTAAAACATACCACACAAAAAAAGAAAATGATCATAGGATGGACATAATCTCATCCATACTTGTATTGGTTCATCTAACATGAAGTTATTGATGAACCAATTAGCCATAGGATATTCAGACTTCATTGGTCAATGGAAGGGATGGGATAGAATGAGATTGAAGATTAAGAGGGAGGGGAAATGATACAAACACAAATTGGTCATGGGAGGGCTTTTACCAAATTAAATCATTCATTCTTTTTGGGAGATGAAATGTACATTTCATCAATCCCCTAAATCCAATGGTTTTAATCCAACAAAAGTCAAATCAACCTTGACCAAGGCCCAAACACATAGTCAAACTTCACAAGTCAATAAAAATGGCTCAACAAAATTTCTACACAATTAAAAATCAAATTAAAATACATTTAAGTTAAATTATGTTTGATCAAAAACCTAAAACTTCTTCAGAACACCAAATAAATGGCCAAGAGATTTATCATAGGTCAAACAAGGTCAAAGGATCTTGGACAAAAAATTTCATAATTTATGAAAAGTCAGAAGTATTTTTAAACAATTAAAAATATGCACAAAAACAATTCATGCATGGAAAATATCAAAATTAATCCAAAAAATAATTTTAATTCAGAAAATGAAAGGGGAGAATATTTGAATTTTTTTGGTGAAAGTCCCAAATTTTTTGGATTAAAAATGAAATTAATATGAATTAATTAAAAATAAACAATTAAATGAAATATTCAAAAATTCAAAAAAAAAAAGGAGAGCCATCTGATCTCCCTCATTAATTGAGGTGGCGATCAGATGGATGGGAATGTGCGTTCCACATGCGTTTCAGTCAACTATCCCACACACGTGGTAATCAAAAGCAACACACGAGATTAGAACAAATCAGTTGGATCTTATGGCCGAGATGAATGACAACACATCACCGGAGCTAGGGCTCCGGTTTTCTTCTTTTGTGGACCTCACCAGACTGGTCCACCACCAACCATCACCAAAATGAAAAAGCAAGACATGGATTTAGAGAAAAAATGCTCAGGAGCTCGAATCTGGCCTCAATTTTATCCAATTCCAAGTATATAAAAAGATACAGGGATTTGAATTTTGAGGATCATGAATTGAGTTGATTCGATTTGACCATAAAGCAACTCAATCTTCTTGTCTACATTGATAGGACTTCAGACAACCAAAAATCAACAAGAATGATGGAGAATTGAGGGAGAATCGAAGAGATGAAAATTCTGAAAAATCACCTTCAATGGAGCTTCAAATTGGCACGATCTTGCTTTCAAGTATGCCTGGCCTTGGTTCAAATGCTTGATGGAAGTGAAATGGATCAAGGAGAGGGATGGACTGTTGGAGTTTCAATCTCAAAACAGATGGAGAATTGAAACTCGATTTTTAAAGAAAATCCTCAAGTTTATTCTTCAATGGTGAGGGTTTAAGGTTGCAGGTTCAAAGCTTGGGCATGAGGTCCTCAATTTTGAGCATTGAGGGTCTTATTTATAGGCCATGAGATTGATTTTCACACACTTCTAATTTTGGCAAATATTGAAATTCTCCCTTGCATGGATGCATGGGCGTGCACTAGGCCCATGAGATGATATGATCTGAAACAAAATTCAATGTACATCATGCTGAAATCATGTTAGAAATCCATGCAAATGTGTATGAAAAATGGAAGTTGAAATTATCCAAATGGTCCTTTACCTTACACCAATGTGCAAGTCCCTTATACTTTGGCAAAATAAGATGATTTTGGCCTCTTTAGAAAGGTGAGATCAAGAGGAACAACTTTCATTTTGAACACTTTTTCATTTGAAGCTGGGATCATGATAAATTTTGAGGTGGAAGTTTGGGAAATCAAACATATTTGAAAGTTTTCTAAGTCCCAAGTCAAATGTTCACTTCTTCCACCTTGAATAACTTTTTCTATGGACTTCAAATGAGAAACGTTCCTTCATCAAAGTTGTAGATCTTTCAAATCTATTCAATTTGGTCACAAATTTGACCTCATTTGTATTTGGCATGAAGGAGTCGTGCATTTTAGAAGTTGAGGAAAATCACTTGTTCAATGGTATTGGCCCAAAATGACCTATAATGTTTCATCTTGGCACATGCATTTGCAAGTTGAATTTGCACTTACTCAAAACACAAACGTTGAAGTAGACATATTTAATTGGATCATGAAATTTGAATGGATTTCATCTCATACAAATTGAGCAAGTTATGGTTTTGGGAAGTTGACCTCCAAACTAGAGTTCACACGAAATGACCTATAATCTTTCACCATAAAAATGTATTTCCAAGCAAAACTAACTCTAGACTTCAACATGAAAGTTGTCTGGAGTGTAATTTAGAGTAACTTTTATCTTGGAATTATTTTCATATGACAAAAAATGTAGGAGATAGGGTGTAGGGAACCCCCAGTTTTGACCAGTTGACTTTCTCTGATCAACCACCATGAACCAACTTGCTAGCTTGACATTCTATTGACTTTTGGGACTCATGGAGGATCATACATGTGTAGGATGATGTAATGTGAAGTATCCCTTAAAATACTTGATCAAATGTTGAAGAAGTCACACAAGATACCCAGATGAATTGGATTTCCAAGGCAAACAAACTTCAAACTCTTGATGATTTCTTGATCAAAATGACATGTGAAGAACTTCGGGATCCATATATGATACTTAGAGCCAATGTGAACCATCTCTTGATTGAGCTCCTTGTATTAAGAGTCTCAAACCCTAGTTATAAGGTTGATAGAGCATAGGTGAGCACACACACTACCTACAAAAACAACAAACTATGTATTGACATATTTTTGGTATTTTGGTCAGTAACTAATAAAAAACAAAGTATGATACAATAAAATGTGCTTGGTGATCTCTCCCAAAGCAATCCCAATGAATAAGGGGTAAGGAGGATTCCAAGGTGTGATCCCAATGCTAATGCATATGATGAGATAACATGAGGGGTCTTAGGATCAAAATTAGGGTCTTACAGCTGCCCCTATTTAAGGACGTTCTAACCGAGGAGATGAAGGTTAAAATCTTCGTATCGACTCAGTAGAATGGACTTAAATAATAACATATAGAAACAAATTTTGGCCCCTAAGAGACCTCATGATGCATATGATATGAATCCTAAATAAATTCTCTGTGGGGAAAGTGTTGCCACAAAGGAAAAGAATCTAGAGAGACTGAAAGTCCACAGGAGTATAATGCATTCTGTAAGGAAAACTCACTAGGGAGACAAAGACTTTGGGGGATAAAAGGTTGTGCGTAGGCCAGGCCACGACTTAAAACTGCTGGGGGACACGAGGGATTCCATGAAAATAAATCAATGGAAAGACTCAGCCGGGGATAAAAGGAAAAATTTGCAGGGAAACAGGTAAATCAGAATAAAGCTGAAATGCTCGAAACAAACATGAAATGGTGATTTCACTGAGGAAATACACACTCGAACTCAACTGGGGAAGAAAATATCTTCGACACAGGAGTAGCAGAAGTATATTATTCACTACCAGTTACTAGGTAAGGAGATAACATAATCTGGAAGAGAGGACATCTGTTACCGGTTAAGGTAAACATATCAAGGATAACTCGCTGAGGGCAACAGGAGTTGTACTCATTACCAGTTACTGGGTAAGAATAACTAACTGAGGAAAATCCAAAGAGGGTTTACAACTACCGGTTATTCGGCACAAGACCGCAAAGAGGAGAATATATGTCACTAGTTAAAGTGAACATGTCAAGGGTAGACTCAAAGGGAAGAATATTCGTCATCAGATGAGATGAACATATCAAGGATAGACTACTAGGAAAAAGTAGGAATTACATCTATCAATTACTGGATAGAATACCGAAAAGAGAATATCCTTCATCGGTTAAGATGAACATATCAAGGATAGACTCCGAGGGAGAAGCAGGATTTACAACTACCGGTTGCTGGGTAGAAGACCGCAAAGAGGAAGAAACCTGTCATCGGTTAGGATGAACATATCAAGGATTATCCCTCTGGGGAATGAAATAGGGATTACAACTACCTTTTTACTGGGAAGAAAACCAGAACGAGAATATTCGTCATTGGTTAAGATGAACATATCAAGGATAGACTCAAAAGGGAAAGAATATCTGTCATCGGTTAGGATGAACATATCAAGGATAGACTTCCTGGGGAAACGTGAAAACGAATCCGATGGAGAGAAATAAGAGGAAGTAAATTACTTTTATCGGGTATTGGGCAAAAGCACAGTACGCACAAATCGAGAAGAATATTGCCAGTTACTGGGTGAAAGACTCTCGGGGGACCAAAAACGTCTATCTAGGTAAGAGCTAGAAAGAAAAGGTCAATCAAAGACTCAACCGAATGAGGATATAACTCAGGGGGAGTGGTTCCATCCAGACAATCAATTGGGGAGGAAGCTGAAATAATAATCATCCACGAGGAAATAACTCGGTGAGGAAGGACAAAGGTTAAATTCTTTCTACTTAAGGGGTTGACACTCTACAATTGAAAGAGGACAAACACACCGAATCTACGCGGGGAAAAAGGATACCACCATAGCAGAGGATGAATCACAAAAATGTAATAATAATGCAAATGGTCAAATCTATGAATGTATATGCATATGTATATATGATGATTATGCTGACAAAACGATCATGAAGGATACGAATGTCACTGATATGAATCGTCGATACCACACTCCGCCAATCTCAATAGGATGGAAGCAACAACTAGAGAAAGAGATGAATTGGATGAACGTGACTCATTCTTCTCAAAGGCTCGACCCTAGCTGAGGGAAAGAGGACAAATTGTTAGGGATCTGCATCATCAAATCTGCGGGGAATTTTAAGTCAACACCATATCAAATGGGAGACAACCTTGCGGAGGACCAAAACTACTTCTCAAGAATTAGTGCTAACAGGGATCAGGCATATACTTTGCTGAAGACATGAGGAAAATAACAATTTATGCTAAATCTATGCAAACCGTTGAGATAACGTGCCCATAACTCGAGGGAGGCAATTACGAACTCGGCTGGGGAAACCAACAAAACTCAGCTGGAGATGTTTAGTTGTCGCTAAAAAAGATATGACCAAACGAGCTGCTTGGGGAAAACCAACCATGTTTTTCATTTTAGGGCTTACCTGTTCTCAGACTGCTGTTGATATTCCTTAAATGAAATTGATGCTCTTAAAAAGTAATTGCTTTTATTATTTAAGAAAAATATGATTTAATTTTTTTAAATTCAAATTTAAAATGATCATCATAAAATTTAATTCTACTTAGCTGAAATAAATAAAAGTGGAAATAACTGAATACAATGATCACTAATTCTTCTACCAACATTGATACCCATTATGCTCTTGGCTTCGGTTGAAGATAACGAATCAGAACCCAATGACGTGCTCAAGAATGTCTTCAAAACTGAAGATCCACAGGATGCAATTACTTGCCATAACCCCTAATTTTTGCATAAATTTCCCCAAGGTGAGGTACTTAATTTATTGGGATAGATTTTTTGTTTTATGTCTCTAATTTTTTCCTAGATCGCCGTATTTCTTGACTGCATCGGCATTCACAGGACGAGTGAACTCTTCATTATCCATAGTTGTAAGAATCAAAGCATCGCCTGAAAAGGCTCTCTTGAAAACATATGGACATTCATAATTAGGAGTCCATTTGCCCCTAGCATCTGGTTTAAAAGAAAAATCTTCTTGAGCACAAGGTCACCTTCTCTGAACACGCGAGGTCTGACCTTCTTATCAAAAGCTTTCTTCATTCTCTGCTAGTATAACTGACCATGACACATGGCAGTCAACCTCTTCTCTTCAATTAAATTCAGCTGGTCATATCTGGTCTGACACCATTCAGCTTTTGTTAACTTGGCTTCCATCAAGACACGTAATGATGGGATCTCAACCTCCACTTGGAGCACAACTTCCATGCCATAAACAAGTGAGAAGAATTATTTGCAGCTTCAACATCCTTATTCATCTTAGGTTTGTAGGGAGAAGAATTATGATGTGCAATTTTGAAGTCTTTGCAAAGAGCTTCCACCATATTATTATTCAAGTTTGATCCATTGTCAGTAATGATCTTACTTGGCACACCATAACGACATATAATATGATTCTTGATAAACCTCACAACAACTTGCTTGGTCACATTCGCATACGATGTCGCTTCAACCCACTTTGTGAAGTAGTCAATAGCCACTAGAATGAAACGATGTTCGTTCGAAGCTTTAGGCTCGATCATACCAATCATATCAATTCCCCACATGGAGAAGGGCCATGGAGAGGAAATGACATTCAACAGTGTCGGAGGAACATGAATCGTATCTGCATATATTTGACACTTATGGCATTTCTTCACAAACTTGCAACAGTCATATTCCATTGTCAGCCAATAGTAACCTGCTCTCGACATCTTCTTAGTCATAGCATGTCCATTGGAATGAGTACCAAAGGAACCTTCATGGACTTCAGTCATCAACAGGTCTGCTTCGTGTCTATCCACACATCTGAGCAGAACCATATTGAAGTTTCCCTTGTACAACACATCACCATTCAGGTAAAATTTGCCAGCTAATCTTCTCAAAGTCTTCTTATCTTTCAAATATGCCCTAGGTGGGTAAATTTGACTTTAATGAAAACACTTGATATCATAATACCACAACTTCTCATCTTTGATCTCTTCAACAACAAACATATGAGTTGGCATATCAAGACGCATTATAGTCAAGTTAGGAACTTCATTCCAAAATTTCACCATAATCATTGAAGCCAACGTTGCAAGAGCATCTGCCATCCGGTTTTCATCTCGAGGGATATGATGAAATTCAACCCTTATAAAGAAAGTTGAAATCCTCCTCACATAATCTCTATATGGTATCAAACCGGGTTGATGTGTCTCACATTCACCTTTGATTTGATTCACAACCAAAGATGAATCTCCATAGACGTCCAAATACTTGATTTTGAGATCAATGGCCTCTTCAAGCCCCATAATGCAAGCTTCATACTCAACCATATTATTTGTACACTTGAAAGTCAATCTAGCTGTAAACGGAAAATGAGTGCCTTGAGGAGTAATAATCGTTGCCCCAATGCCATTACCATGCTGATTAACAGCTCCATCAAATACCATGCCCCAACGGGAACCAGGTTCTGGCCCTTCTTCAAGCAATGGTTAATCACAATCCTTCATTTTCAAGTACAAGATCTCTTCGTCAGGAAAATCATATTGTACTGATTGATAGTCTTAAATCAGTTGGTGAGCCAAATGGTCAGCCAAGA